>NC_080382.1:31825565-32065043 GCF_014773155.1 Arachis stenosperma | reverse complement strand
TTTTTGGGGAAGAGGTGTTGAGGTGATTGGTAAAGAGAGAGAGAGAGTGGTAGGGTAGGTGGGGATCCTGTGGGTCCACAGATCCTAAGGTGTCAAGGAAAAGTCATCCCTGCACCAAATGGCATGCAAAATCACGTTTTGTGCCATTTCTGGCGTTAAACGCCGGGCTGGTGCCCATTCCTGGCGTTTAACGCCAGGTTCTTGCCGTTTTCTGGCGTTTAACGCCAGTCTGGTGCCCCTTTCTGGCGTTAAACGCCCAGAATGATGCCAGACTGGGCGTTAAACGCCCAACAGCTAACCTTACTGGCGTTTAAACGCCAGTAAGTGCGTCCTCCAGGGTGTGCTGTTTTTCTTCCTGTTTTTCATTCTGTTTTTGCTTTTTTCATTGATTTTGTGACTTCTCATGATCATCAACCTAAAAGAAAGATAAAATAACAAAAGGAAATAGTTAATTATAAAACATTGGGTTGCCTCCCAACAAGCGCTTCTTTAATGTCATTAGCTTGACAGAGGACTCTCATGGAGCCTCACAGATACTTAGAGCCATGTTGGAACCTCCCAACACCAAACTTAGAGTTTGAATGTGGGGTTCAACACCAAACTTAGAGTTTGGTTGTGGCCTCCCAACACCAAACTTAGAGTTTGACTTTGGGGCTCTGTTTGGCTCTGTTTTGAGAGAAGCTCTTCATGCTTCTTCTCCATGGTGATAGAGGGATATCCTTGAGTCTTAAACACAAGGGATTCTTCATTCACTTGAATGATTAACTCTCCTCTATCAACATCAATCACAGCCTTTGTTGTGGCTAGGAAGGGTCTGCTAAGGATGATGGATTCATCCATGCACTTCCCAGTCTCTAGGACTATGAAATCAGTAGGGATGTAATGGTCTTCAACTTTTACCAGAAATCCTCTACAAGTCCATGAGCTTGTTTTCTTGAGTTATCTGCCATCTCAAGTGAGATTTTTGCAGCTTGCACCTCAAAGATCCCTAGCTTCTCCATTACAGAGAGGGGCATGAGGTTTACACTTGACCCTAAGTCACACAAGGCCTTCTTGAAGGTCATGGTGCCTATGGCACAAGGTATTGAAAACTTCCCAGGATCCTGCCTCTTTTGAGGCAGTTTCTGCCTAGACAAGTCATCCAGTTCTTTGGTGAGCAAAGGGGGTTCATCCTCCCAAGTCTCATTTCCAAATAACTTGTCATTTAACTTCATGATTGCTCCAAGGTATTTAGCAACTTGCTCTTCAGTGACATACTCATCCTCTTCAGAGGAAGAATACTCATCAAAGCTCATGAATGGCAGAAGTAATTCCAATGGAATCTCTATGGTCTCATTTTGAGCCTCAGATTCCCATGGTTCCTCATTGGGGAACTCATTGGAGCCAGTGGACGTCCAGTGAGGTCTTCCTCAGTGGCGTTCACTGCCTCTTCTTCCTCCCAGAATTCGGCCATGTTAATGGCTTTGCACTCTCCTTTTGGATTTTCTTCAGTATTGCTTGGGAGACTAGGAGGGAGTTCAGTAATTTTCTTGCTCAGCTGACCCACTTGTCCTTCCAAATTTCTAATGGAGGACCTTGTTTCAGTCATGAAACTTTGAGTGGTTTTGATTAGATCAGAGACCATGGTTGCTAAGTCAGAGGGATTCTGCTTAGAACTCTCTGTCTGTTGCTGAGAAGATGATGAAAAAGGCTTGCCATTGCTAAACCTGTTTCTTCCACCATTATTGTTATTGAAACCTTGTTGAGGTCTTTCTTGATTCTTCCATGAGAAATTTGGGTGATTTCTCCATGAAGAATTGTAGGTGTTTCCATAGGGTTCTCCTAGGTAATTCACCTCTTCTATTGAAGGGTTCTCAGGATCATAGGCTTCTTCCTCAGATGAAGCTTCCTTAGTACTGCTTGGTGCATTTTGCATTCCAGACAGACTTTGAGAGATCAAATTGACTTGTTGAGTCAATATTTTGTTCTGAGCCAATATGGCATTCAGAGTATCAATCTCAAGAACTCCTTTCTTCTGACTAGTCCCATTGTTCACAGGATTTCTTTCAGAAGTGTACATGAATTGGTTATTTGCAACCATTTCAATCAGCTCTTGAGCTTCTGCAGGCGTCTTCTTCAGATGAAGGGATCCTCCAGCAGAGCTATCCAAAGACATCTTGGATAGTTCAGAGAGACCATCATAGAAAATACCTATGATGCTCCATTCAGAAAGCATGTCAGACGGACATTTTCTGATCAATTGTTTGTATCTTTCCCAAGCTTCATAGAGGGATTCTCCATCCTTCTGTCTGAAGGTTTGGACTTCCACTCTAAGCTTACTCAATTTTTGAGGTGGAAAGAACTTTGCCAATAAGGCATTGACTAGCTTTTCCCAAGAGTCCAGGCTTTCTTTAGGTTGAGAGTCCAACCATATTCTAGCTCTGTCTCTTACAGCAAAAGGGAATAGCATCAGTCTGTAGACCTCAGGGTCAACCCCATTAGTCTTGACTGTGTCACAGATTTGCAAGAATTCAGCTAAGAACTGATGAGGATCTTCCAATGGAAGTCCATGGAACTTGCAATTCTGTTGCATTAGAGAAACCAATTGAGGCTTAAGCTCAAAGTTGTTTGCTCCAATGGCAGGGATAGAGATGCTTCTCCCATAGAAGTCGGGAGTAGGTGCAGTAAAGTCACCCATCACCTTCCTTGCATTGTTTGCATTGTTGTTGTTTTCGGCTGCCATGTGTTCTTCTTCTTTGAAGAATTCGGTCAGGTTCTCTAAAGAGAGTTGTGCTTTGGCTTCTCTTAGCTTTCTCTTCAAGGTCCTTTCAGGTTCAGGATCAGGCTCAACAAGAATGCTTTTGTCTTTGCTCCTGCTCATAAGAAAGAGAAGGGAACAAGAAAATGTGGAATCCTCTATGTCACAGTATAGAGATCCCTTGAAGTGTCAGAGGAAAAGAAGAGTAGAAGACAGAAGTAGAAAATTCGAACTTATCAAAGGAGATGGAGTTCGAATTTTGCATTAAGGAATAGTGTTAGTCCATAAATAGAAGGATGTGAGGAGAAGGGAAGTAATTTTCGAAAATTAAGTGAAAGATTTTGAAAATATTTTTGAAAAACATTTCTTAATTTTCGAAAATGAGAGTGGGAAAGAAATAAGATGATTTTTGAAAAAGATTTTGAAATTAGAAATCAAAAAGATTTGATTGAAAACTATTTTGAAAAAGATGAGGTTAAGAAGATATGATTGATTTTAAAAATATGGGATATGATTTGAAAACAATTTTAAAAAGATTTGATTTTTTTTTTAAAAAAATTAGTAACTTGGCTATCAAGAAAAGATATGATTCAAACATTAAACCTTTCTCAACAGAAAAGGCAACATACTTGAAATGTTGAATCAAATCACTAATTGATAGTAAGTATCTTTGAAAAAGGAAGGGAATTGATTTTGAAAACATTTGATTGAAAAGATATGATTTTAAAAAGATTTGATTTTGAAAAACTTTGAAAACTTGAAAAAAAAAATTTGATTTGAAAACAAAATTCTCCCCCTTGTGCCATCCTGGCATTAAACGCCCAGAATGGTGCACATTCTGGCGTTTAACGCCCAAAACTATACCCTTTTGGGCGTTAAACGCCCAACCAGGTACCCTGGCTGGCGTTTAAACGCCAGTCTGTCCTTCTTCACTGGGCGTTTTGAACGTCCAGCTTTTTCTGTGCAATTCCTCTGCTGTATGTTCTGAATCTTCAATTCTCTGTATTATTGACTTGAAAAGACACAAATTAAAAATATTTTTGGATTTTTAATAATCAAAATGCAACTAAAATCAAATAACAATGCATGCAAGACACCAAACTTAGCAGTTTGTGTACTACTGACACTAACAATATGAAAATGCATATGAGACACACAAAATACTTCAAGTCAATAGAATTCAAAGATTAGAGCAAGTAAATCATCAAGAACATCTTGAAGATCATTAAGACACATAACAATGCATGCAATTGACACCAAACTTAAGATAAGACACTAGACTCAAACAAGAAATTTTTTGGATTTTATGATTTTTTTGATTTTTTTTGTTTTGTGTTTTTCGAAAATTAAGTGGAAAAAGATATCAAAATTCTTAATGAGAATTCCAGGAATCAGTGCAATGTTAGTCTAAGACTCCGGTCCAGGAATTAGACATGGCTTCACAGCCAGCCAAGCTTTCAAAGAAAGCTTCGGTCCAAAACACTAGACATGGCCAAAGGCCAGCCAAGCCTTAGCAGATCACTGCTCCAAAAGCAAGATTGATAAAAATCAACAAGCTCTTGTGATGATAAGTTGAAACCTCGGTCCAATGAGATTAGACATGGCTTCTCAGCTAGCCAGATTTCAACACATCATCATGAAACTCTAGAATTCATCTTCAAGAATTTCGAAAAAAAAAAATACCTAATCTAAGCAACAAGATGAACCGTCAGTTGTCCAAACTGAACAATCCTTGGCATTGTTACCAAAAGCTTGCTCAAAACTTGAACAATCCCCGGCAACGGCGCCAAAAATTTGGTGCGCGAAATTGTGAACAATACTTTTCACAACTCTCATAATCCCCGGTCATGAACTCCAAGAACTTGGTAGCTCAATCCCATGGCATTACACAACTTCGCACAACTAACCAGCAAGTGCACTGGGTCGTCCAAGTAATACCTTACGTGAGTAAGGGTCGATCCCACGGAGATTGTTAGTATGAAGCAAGCTATGGTCATCTTGTAAATCTTAGTCAGGCAGACTCAAATGGATATGGTGATGAACGAAAATAACATAAAAGATAAAGATAGAGATACTTATGTAATTCATTGGTAGGAACTTCAGATAAGCGCATGAAGATGCCTTCCCTTCCGTCTCTCTACTTTCCTACTGTCTTCATCCAATCCTTCTTCTTCCTTTCCATGGAAAGCTTGTGTAGGGTTTCACCGTTGTCAATGGCTACCTCCCATCCTCTCAGTGAAAACGATTGCATATGCTCTGTCACAGCACGTGGAATTCAGCTGTCGGTTCTCGGTCAGACCGGAATAGAATCCATTGATTCTTTTGCGTCTGTCACTAACGCCCCGCCTGCTAGGAGTTTGAAGCACGTCACAGTCATTCAATCATTGAATCTTACTCAGAATACCACAGACAAGGTTAGACCTTCCGGATTCTCTTGAATGCTGCCATCAGTTCTCGCCTATACCACGAAGACTCTGATCTCACGGAATGGTTGGCTCGTTTGTCAGGCGAGCACTCGGTTGTCAGGCGATCAACCATGCATCGTGCAATCAGGAATCCAAGAGACATTCACTAGAGCCTTGGTTGCTTGTAGAACAAAAGTGGTTGTCAGTCACCTTGTTCATAAGTGAGAATGATGATGAGTGTCACGGATCATCACATTCATCAAGTTGAAGAACAAGTGATATCTTAGAACAAGAACAAGCGGAATTGAATGGAAGAACAATAGTAATTGCATTAATACTCGAGGTACAGCAGAGCTCCACACCTTAATCTATGGTGTGTAGAAACTCCACCGTTGAAAATACATAAGCATAAGGTCTAGGCATGGCCGTGAGGCCAGCCTCCCAATGATCTAAGAACTAGATGTCCAAAGATGATCAAAGGATCAAAAACAATCCAAAGATATAAATAAAATAGCAAAAGGTCCTACTTATAGAAAACTAGTAGCCTAGAGTGTACAGAGATGAGTAAATGACATAAAAATCCACTTCCGGGCCCACTTGGTGTGTGCTTGGGCTGAGCAATGAAGCAATTTCGTGTAGAGACTCTTCTTGGAGTTAAACGCCAGCTTTTATGCCAGTTTGGGCGTTTAACTCCCATTTGGGTGCCAGTTCCAGCGATTAACGCTGGGATTCCTGAGGGTGACTTTGAACGCCGGTTTGGGCCATCAAATCTTGGGCAAAGTATGGACTATCATATATTGCTGGAAAGCCCAGGATGTCTACTTTCCAACGCCGTTAAGAGCGCGCCAATTGGGCTTCTGTAGCTCCAGAAAATCCACTTCGAGTGCAGGGAGGTCAGAATCCAACAGCATCTGCAGTCCTTTTCAGTCTCTGAATCAGATTTTTGCTCAGGTCCCTCAATTTCAGCCAGAAAATACCTGAAATCACAGAAAAACACACAAACTCATAGTAAAGTCCAGAAAAGTGATTTTTAACTAAAAACTAATAAAAATAAACTAAAAACTAACTAGATCATACCAAAAACATACTAAAAACAATGCCAAAAAGTGTATAAATTATCCGCTCATCAGGAGCTCTGCAGCATCTCGATGAATTAATGCAATTATTTCTATTTCACTCAAACGTGTGTGTGTTCCGATCTAAGATGTTTATTCGCGCTTAATTATGAAGGAGGTGATGATCCATGACACTCATCACCTCCCTCAATCCATGAACGTGTGCCTGACAAACACCTCCGTTCTACATCAGACTGAATGAGCTTCTCTTAGATTCCTTAATCAGAATCTCCGTGGTATAAGCTAGAATTGATGGCGGCCACTCTTGAGAATCCGGAAGGTCTAAACCTTGTCTGTGGTATTCGGAGTAGGATTCAAGGATTGAATGGCTGTGACGAGCTTCAAACTCGCGATTGCTGGGCGTGATGACAAACGCAAAAGGATCAATGGATCCTATTCCAACATGATCGAGAACCAACAGCTGATTAGCCGTGCTGTGACAGAGCATCTGGACCGTTTTCACTGAGAGGATGGGAGGTAGCCACTGACAATGGTGATACCCTACATACAGCTTGCCGTAGACGGGCTTTACAAACAATTGAGTTGAATATTACATTGCAGAAATTCAGAGGACAAAGCATCTCCAAAACTCCAACATATTCCCCATTACTGCACAACAAGTAACGATTTTATTCTCTTTTATTTTTCCAATCTAATAATTCCCATTGATAATTTTGATTGATATCCTGACTAAGAATAATAAAATAAATATAGCTTGCTTCAAACCAATAATCTCTGTGGGATCGACCCTTACTCACGTAAGGTATTACTTGGACGACCCAGTGCACTTGCTGGTTAGTGGTACGAAGCTGTGTTAAATAGTCCATTAATATTGGCATACACAATTTCGTGCACCATTTTTTGGCGCCGTTGCCGGGGATTATTCGAGTTTGAACAACTAAAGGTTTATTTTGTTGCTTAGATTAGGAAGAATTTATCCTTTCTTTTTACTAGAATTGTATCTTTTATTATCCCTTTTTAAAAAATTTTTCAAAAAAAAAAAATTATTTTTCTTTAGCAATTTTTAATTTTTTCGTGAGTTTAGTGTCTTGTTCTAAGTTTGGTGTCAATTTCATATTTTATATTTTTCTTTAAAATTTTCGAACTTGTGTTCTTTGTTCTTCATTGATCTTCAAGTTGTTCTTGTTTATTTTTCTTGTTTGATCTTAAGTTTTTCTTGTTTTGTGTCTTTCTTTGTTTTTCTTGTGCTTTTTCAAAACATTAACTTTCAAAAATTATACTTTTATCCATAAAAATAATACATCTTTAAAATACATTACATTTTTAGCTCAGTTGGTTATAGCGTTGGTTTATGTTCTTGGCAATTGGGCACCTTCTTTTTAAAATCCTTTTTCAAAAATAATTTTTCTTGATTTAATCTTGTGCCAAACTCTAAGTTTGGTGTTCTCCTGTTAATTTTAATATAATTTTCGGAAATTTATCTTGGTTTTCTAAAAATTTTAAGTTTGGTGTTCTTTATTTTGTTCTTGGTGTTCTTGTAAATCTTCAAGGTGTTCTTGAGTTTTTCTTGTGTCTTGATCTTAAAATTTTTAAGTTTGGTGTTCCTTGGTGTTTTCCCTCCAAAAATTTTCGAAAATAAGGAACATTAGATCTAAAAATTTTAAGTCTTGTGTCTTTTATGTGTTTTTCTCTTTCATCATAAAATTCAAAATTCAAAAAAAATATATCTTTTCTAACTAATTTTAAACAATAATTTCGAAATTTTTATATAAAAAATTTCAGATTTCAATTTCAAAAATTTTTCAAAAATCTTCACAAAATATTTTCAATTTTTTTTATTTTATTCCGTGTTTATTTATTCCGTTTTTATTTTATTTTTATAAAATAAATAATATCAACATACATATCATCTCCCTTGTTCCATCATGGAATTAAGTGGAAATGAACAGTCCAGGAGGACTCTGGGGTCATATGCTAACCCCACTACTGCTTCATATGGGAGTAGTATCCGTATACCCTCCATTGGAGTTAGTAGCTTTGAGTTGAATCCTCAGCTCATTATCATGGTTCAGCAAAACTGCCAATATTCCGGTCTTCCACAAGAAGAACCTACAGAGTTTCTAGCACAATTTTTACAAATTGCTGACACAGTACATGATAAAGAAGTGGATCAGGATGTCTACAGATTATTACTGTTTCCATTTGCTGTGAAAGATCAAGCTAAGAGGTGGTTAAATAACCAGCCTAAGAACAGCATAAAAACATGGAAACAGCTGTCAGAAAAATTCCTGAATCACTATTTTCCTCCAAAATGGATGACACAGCTAAGGCTAAGCATCCAAGGCTTCAAACAAGGAGATAATGAATCCCTTTATGATGCCTGGGAGAGATACAGAGAGATGCTAAGAAAATGCCCCTCTGAGATGTTTTCAGAGTGGGTGCAATTAGACATCTTCTACTATGGGCTTACAGAAAAAGCTCAGATTTCTTTAGATCACTCAGCTGGTGGATCTATACATATGAGAAAAACAATTGAAGAAGCTCAAGAGCTTATTGATACAGTTGCCAGAAATCAGCATCTGTACCTAAGCAGTGAATCTTCCATGAAAGAAGAAGCTAAAATAGTAACTGTTGAACTCAGTCCTGTGGATCAGGCTAATGAATTCAATCAGCAATTAGACTTTCTAACCCAGCAGCTAGCCGAATTCAAGGAAATACTACAGGAAACAAGAATGGCTAACAGGAATATGGAAGTACAGTTAAAGCAAACAGAAAAGCAACTGTCAAAACAAATAGCAGAAGAATGCCAAGCAGTTCAATTAAGAAGTGGGAAAACATTAAATACCTCACTTCAAAGCAGCAGGAAGCCAAGAAATGAACAAATGGCTACTCAAAATCCCTCTGACGACAATCAGAGCCCAGAGAGGAATAATGCTGGCGCTGAACGCCCAGACCATGCTCATTTCTGGCGTTCAACGCCAGAAACAAGCATGAATCCGGCGTTGAACGCCCAAAGGAAGCACAGTTCTGGCGTTCAGATGCCAGTAACAGATAAGGAGTTGGCGTCTAACACCACTCCAGCTTCCACCCCTGGCATTCAAATGCCAGTGGGGGATCAGTCACATACAATTGCTGATAACAACCCTTCTAAAAAGGCTTCCCAACCCACTTCTGTAAGTAATAAACCTGCAGCAACTAAGGTTGAGGAATATAAAGCCAAAATGCCTTATCCTCAAAAACTCCGCCAAGCGGAACAAGATAAGCAATTTGCCCGCTTTGCAGACTATCTCAGAACTCTTGAAATAAAGATTCTATTTGCAGATGCACTTGAGCAAATACCCTCTTATGCTAAGTTCATGAAAGAGATCTTAAGTCATAAGAAGGATTGGAGAGAAACTAAAAAAGTTTACCTCACTGAAGAATGCAGTGCAGTCATTCCGAAAAGCTTACCTGAGAAGCTTAAAGACCCCGGGAGCTTTATGATACCATGCACATTAGAGGGTAATTGTACCAAGCAAGCTCTATGTGATCTTGGGACAAGTATCAACCTAATACCTGCATCTATTATCACAAAGCTCGGTTTGACTGAAGAAGTCAAACCAACCCGGATATGTCTTCAACTTGCTGATGGCTCCATTAAATACCCATCAGGTGTGATTGAAGACATGATTGTCAAGGTTGGGCCATTTGCCTTTCCTACTGACTTTGTGGTGCTGGAAATGGAGGAGCACAAGACTCTCATTCTAGGGAGACCTTTCCTAGCAACTGGCCGAACCCTCATTGACGTCCAAAAAGGGGAAGTAACCCTGAGAGTCAACGAGGAGGAGTTCAAGTTAAATGTTGTCAAAGCCATGCAACATCCAGACACCCCAAATGACTGCATGAGTGTTGATATCTTAACTCTCTGGTAAGTGAGGTCAATATGGCTGAGAGTCTCGAATAAGAGTTAGAGGACATCTTTAAAGATGATCAGCCTGATTTGGAGGAATCAGAGAGAATAATAGAACCTCTAAAAATCCCTCAGGAAGAGGAGAAACCTCTTAAACCCGAGCTCAAACCATTACCACCATCCCTGAAATATGCATTTCTGGGAGAAGGTGATACCTTTCCTGTAATTATAAGCTCTACCCTAGAGCCACAGGAAGAGGAAGCACTAATTCAAGTGCTAAGGACACACAAGACAGCTCTTGGGTGGTCCATCAGTGATCTTAAGGGCATTAGCCCAGCTAGATGCATGCACAAGATCCTATTGGAGGGTGACGCCAAGCCAGTGGTTCAACCACAAAGGCGGCTGAATCCAGCCATGAAGGAAGTGGTGCAGAAGGAGGTCACTAAATTACTAGAGGCTGGGATTATTTATCCTATTTCTGACAGCCCCTGGGTAAGCCCTGTCCAAGTTGTCCCTAAGAAAGGTGGCATGACAGTGGTTCACAATGAAAGAAATGAACTAGTTCCTACAAGAACAGTTACAGGGTGGCGTATGTGTATTGATTATAGAAGGCTCAATACAGCCACCAGAAAGGATCATTTTCCTTTACCATTCATAGACCAGATGCTAGAAAGACTAGCAGGTCATGAATACTACTGCTTCCTGGATGGATATTCAGGTTATAATCAAATTGCAGTAGATCCCCAGGATCAAGAGAAAACGGCATTCACATGTCCATCTGGAGTATTTGCATACAGAAGGATGCCATTTGGCCTGTGCAATGCACCTGCAACCTTTCAAAGGTGCATGCTCTCAATTTTCTTTGATATGGTGGAAAAATTTCTGGAAGTCTTCATGGATGACTTTTCAGTATTTGGAGACTCATTCAGCTCCTGTCTTGACCATCTAGCACTTGTTCTAAAGAGATGCCAAGAGACTAACCTGGTTTTAAACTGGGAAAAATGTCACTTTATGGTGACTGAATGAATTGTCCTTGGGCACAAAATTTCAAATAAGGGAATAGAGGTGGATCAAGCTAAGGTGGAGGTAATTGAAAAATTACCACCACCTGCCAATGTTAAGGCAATCAGAAGCTTTCTGGGGCATGCAGGATTCTATAGGAGGTTTATAAAGGATTTTTCAAAAATCGCCAAACCTCTGAGCAACCTGCTAGCTGCTGACACGCCATTTGTCTTTGATAAGGAGTGTCTGCAGGCATTTGAGACTCTGAAAGCTAAATTGGTCACAGCACCAATCATCTCTGCACCAAACTGGACATTACCATTTGAACTAATGTGTGATGCCAGTGACCATGCCATTGGTGCAGTGTTGGGACAAAGGCATGACAAGCTTCTGCATGTCATTTATTATGCCATCCATGTTCTAAACGACGCACAGAAGAACTATACAACCACAGAAAAAGAGCTACTTGCAGTGGTTTACGCCATTGACAAATTCAGATCCTATTTAGTAGGATCAAATGTGATTGTGTACACTGATTATGCTGCTCTTAAATATCTACTCACAAAGCAGGATTCAAAACCCAGACTTATAAGATGGGTGTTGCTTCTGCAAGAATTTGATATAGAAATAAGAGACAGAAAAGGGACAGAGAATCAGGTAGCAGATCACTTGTCCCGACTAGAACCAGTAGAAGGGGCGTCCCTCCCTCTTACTGAGATCTCTGAAAACTTTCTGGATGAGCAACTATTTGCCATCCAGGAAGTGCCATGGTTTGCAGACATTGCAAACTACAAGGCAGTGAGGTTCATACCCAAAGAGTACAGTAGGCATCAATCAAAAAAATTGATCACAGATGCAAAATACTATCTTTGGGATGAACCATATCTCTTCAAGAGATGTGCAGACGGAGTAATCTGTAGATGTGTGCCTAAGGAAGAAGCGCAGAAGATCCTATGGCACTGCCATGGATCACAGTATGGAGGACATTTTGGAAGTGAGCGAACAGCCACAAGAGTCCTCCAATGTGGCTTCTACTGGCCTACTCTCTATAAAGATTCCCGAGTGTTTGTACTTAATTGTGACAGTTGCCAATGATCTGGCAATCTGCCTCACAGTTATGCCATGCCTCAACAAGGGATCTTGGAGGTTGAGTTGTTTGATGTATGGGGTATTGACTTCATGGGACCTTTCCCACCATCATACTCAAACACTTATATTCTGGTGGCAGTGGATTATGTATCCAAATGGGTGGAGGCTATTGCAACACCCACTAATGACACTAAAACAGTGTTAAAATTCCTGCAGAAACACATCTTCAGCAGATTTGGTACCCCTAGAGTATTAATCAGTGATGGGGGGACTCATTTCTGCAATAAACAGCTTTACTCTGCTTTGGTTCGTTATGGAGTTAGCCACAGGGTAGCTACTCCATATCACCCACAGACTAATGGGCAAGCTGAAGTCTCAAATAGAGAACTCAAAAGAATCATGGAATGGACTGTAATTATCCGTAGAAGGGATTGGGCAAGAAACTTGGATGATGCTCTGTGGGCATACAAAACAGCATTCAAGACCCCCTATAGGGACCTCTCCATACCAGCTTGTGTATGGAAAGGCATGTCACTTGCCAGTGGAACTGGAACACAAGGCCTACTGGGCAACCAGATTCCTAAACCTTGATGCTAAGTTAGCTGGAGAAAAAAGATTGCTCCAGTTAAATGAGCTAGAGGAATTTAGACTCAATGCTTTCGAGAATGCAAAAATTTACAAAGAGAAAGCGAAAAGATGGCATGATAAGAAATTGTCATCCAGAGTCTTTGAGCCGAGGCAGAAAGTTCTGCTATTTAATTCTAGGCTCAAATTATTCCCCGGGAAATTAAAATCCCGGTGGAGAGGTCCATATGTGATTACAAGTGTATCACCATATGGATACATAGAGCTTCAGGATAATGAATCTAACAAAAAGTTCATTGTTAATGGACAGAGAGTTAAACATTATCTTGAAAGCAATTTTGAGCAAGAATGCTCAAAACTGAGACTTAATTAAAAGCTCAGTAATAGTCCAGCTAACGACATTAAAGAAGCGCTTGCTGGGAGGCAACCCTGCCATTCACAAAATTTAATTTTATTTATTTTTGCTAATTAATTGATTTTTACAGATATATGTCAGAGTATCTTCAAAAGGTAAAATAGCAATTGATTGAATTCACAGAGTTGCAGGGAAATTTGGAAGGTCGCTGGCATGAAAAAGCCAGTAAGAAATGTTTTGGGCATTGAACGCCCAAAAGAAGCACCCACTGTGCGTTCAACGCCAGTAAGGGTAGCCATCTGGGCGTTAAACGCCAGAAAGGAGCATCTTCTGGGCGTTGAACGCCAGAAAGAAGCACCTTCTGGGTGTTTAACGCCAGATTGATAGCGTCCTGGCGTTCAGAAAAACGCCCAGTGACAAAGGACTTCCTGGCGTTCAACGCCAGAAAGAAGCAACAGCTGGGCGTTGAACGCCCAGGAGAAGCAACAATTAGGCGTTAAACGCCCAAAACATGCAGCAGTTGGGCGTTTAACGCTAGGATGGTGGGGAGGAGGTAAAATTCATTTTTCTCCAAAAATTTTCTAATTTTTATGTTTCAATTCATGATTTCTTGCATAAACATGTTTCCAAATATCATCCTTCAAATCCAAAAATTTTAATCCTAATTTCTAAAATCCCTAATTTCTGAAATCCCTTTTCCAAAGATTTTACATACATCTTAATCCATAAAGGCAGATGATTTTCAATACAATCCAACTCTTTTTCCAATCTCTTTTCAAACCTAATTATCTTTTAAAATCTTTTTCAAATTATAAATTTCAAATTTATTTTTAAATATCATTCATATCTTTTTAAATTATATCCTTTTCTTATCATATTTATCTTTTATAAATCATATCTCTTATCTTATATCTCTTTCTTTTTTTCGAAAACCCAACCCCCTCCATTTATATCCACTTTCGGCGCCCCTCTCATCATCTACCATTCCACACTTGCTCTCCTCCTATCCCTCTTCTCTCTCTTCTTTTGCTTGAGGACAAGCAAACCTCTAAGTTTGGTGTGCTTATCCGTGATCACAAAAACATACTCACTTTGATCATGGCCCCTAAAGGAAAACAACCCAACCCAAGAGGCAAGAAAGAGAATACTCCAAAGCCACTTTGGAATCAAGGGAAGTTCTTAACTAAAGAACATTCAGACCATTACTACAAAATAATGAGTCTAAGATCAGTGATCCCAGAAGTCAAGTTCGATCTGAAAGAAGATGAATATCCGGAGATCCAAGAACAAATTCGAAACAGAAACTAGGAAATCCTAGCTAATCCTGAAACGAAAGTGGGAAGGAACATGGTTCAGGAGTTCTATGCTAATCTATGGCAGACAGACAGGTAAAGAATAATTGGAGCTGCCCTCTATAACCATCGGACCTTAATCAGAGGAAAGATTGTTCATACCCATCCTGACAAAATTAGGGAGATCTTTAAGCTTCCTCAACTGAAAGATGACCCAGACTCCTTTAATAGGAGAATGATGAGGGTAAATAAAGGCTTGGACATGATTCTAGAGGATATATGCATCCATGAAGCCAGGTGGACGACCAGCACGACTGGCATCCCAAATCAACTCAAAAGAGAAGATCTCAAACCAGTAGCCAGAGGCTGGCTGGATTTCATTGGGCGTTCTATATTTCCCACCAGCAACCGTTCTAAAGTTACTATTAAAAGAGCAGTGATGATTCACTGCATCATGTTGGGAAAAGAAGTAGAAGTCCATCAACTGATCTCGTGTGAATTATACAAAATAGCAAACAGGAATTCCAAGGACGCCAGATTGGCCTATCTAAGCTTAATTTCTATGCTCTGCAAAGATGCCGGAGTGAAGATGGGAATAACAGAGTATATCTCAGTTGAGAGACCAATCACTAGAATATCAATAGACAGACAACAGCTGCAGGATGATCCAATCAAGAGGAGAGCACAGGAAGTCCTCCCAGAACTCCCTCAATTCGAATATTGGGAACATCTTGAGGCATCTATTTCCAAATTACAAGAAGCTATGGACCAAATAAAGGAAGAACAGAACAATCAAAGTAGCATGCTTTGCAAACTGCTTAAGGAACAAGAAGAGCAAGGGCGTGATTTAAGGGAGCTGAAGCGCCAGAAATTAATCCTTGAAGGACCAAGTACCCCATGATGTGCGGAAAACGATCCGACACAAAACTCACTGGCAAGTGTACCAGGTCGCATCAAGTAATAATAACTCACATGAGTGAGGTCGATCCCACAGGGATTGAAGGATTGAGCAATTTTAGTTTAGTGGTTGATTTAGTCAAGCGAATCAAGTATTGGTTGAGTGATTTGTGTTTAACAGAAGCTAAATTGCTTGGAATGTAAAGGGGGAAGGGAAAATTGCAGTAAATTAAAGTGCAGGAAAGTAAACTTGCAGAATCTTAAAGAACAAGAAAGTAAATGACTGAAACTTAAAGTGCAAGAAATGTAAATTGCAGTAACTTAAATTTCAAGGAATATAAATTGCTTGAATGTAAAAGGGATTTGAGGACAGGGATTTCAGAATTTAAACAGGAGAAATTGAATTGCAACAATCAATAGAGCAGAAATTGAATTAGAAACAATTAGAACTCAAACAGTGAGGAAATTAGGTGCAGCAAAGGTTCACAGAAGAACCAAAAGTAAATTGGGATCTCAGGACTCCAGAGACTAGGTAGCAAAGCCTAGATCTCAATTGCCTTCCCAGATCCAAGTTCACAAAGCAATTGACAAGAAATAGAAGAAGAAGCAGTAAAGGAAATGTGTTTGAATTCAATTATGCAGAAATAAAATCAAAGAGATTTTGAATGGAGATTGAGACAGAATTTCCTCAATTCTTCACACCCAAAACTCAAGACAAGAAAAGTAAAAGTGCCCAAGCAAGAACGAGAAAGAAGAGAGATCAATTCACCTCCCCAATTCTCTGAATTCTCAGTGAAGTCACCAAGAGAAGTTTCAACAGCTTCAAATAAAAGCAAAGGTTCAAAGGAAAATTCCAAGTTCAAAAGCAAAGCAAAAAGGTTCTAATTACATCAAACTAGCTCCTATTTATACACTTTCCATTCTTGGATCTTAGGATTTAGATGGGCTTTTGATTTAGTGAAGAAATGAATTAAATTGGATTTTTAATTCAATTTTTGGCCCAAAAATAATAGCTTCCAGGAGGCTGCCCTGTCCTTGTGGAGGGCAGGGCATGATTTGGTGCTTGGTGCGTTGCTGGTGCGGGCATGGTGCAGGCTGGTGCGCAGGAATCTGCCCTGCCCTCGCGGAGGGCAGGGCAGAAAAAGTTGGTGCGCCAGAATTGTGCTGTGGTGCGCTGCTGGTGCTGCCAGAATCGTGCCTTGGTGCGCCAGATTCAGGCCACAACAAAATGCTGCCCTGCCCTCGTGGAGGGCAGGGCAGTGTTTCCAAACTGAAGTCCCGCATTCGAATCCTGGCAGAAACACACGCTCATTCAATTTCCTTGGCTTTCTTGGCACCGTAATGGAGCTTAGTTCCTTGCTTCCTCATGGTCCCGTGTTCAACTCTTGTGGCAAGCATTGTAGGCATTTTCCTTTGATTTTCTTCCCTTGGTGAGCCCGATACTGCCCTTGTGGAGGGCAGGGCAAGGTTTTGTTCTTCTTGATTCCAAGGCACAAATTTGTGCTCTGCCCTTGTAGTGGGCAGGCCAGAGTTGCCTTTCATGCTTTGTTCCCTTATGTTGCCCTCCTAGAGGGCAGTGTGCCCTTGTGGAGGGCAATGCTTGCCTTCCTCATTTTGTGCGCCACACTTCTTCTTTCTTTGACCACATTTTCTTCTCCTTGGGCCACACTTCCTTAGGCTACGCTTTTCCCTTTTTTATCTTTTCTTCACCTACAATAAACCAAAACAACCACTCAAAGTATCACTAAATTCAAGAGGCTTATAAATCAATTAAAAATCAATTAAATTTAGCTTAAACCTCATGAGTTAACATTAATTTCATGGTGGTTGTTTGATTTAAAGAAGTTATGCATTTTCACTCCAAATCACTTACTTAGGATGCAAGAAAGTGCATAAATGCTAATAAAACAAGTGAAATTAGCTTGAAAAATGGGTATATGATGACTTGTCATCACAACACCAAACTTAAATCTTGCTTGTCCCCAAGCAAGCATCAAAACTAAGAGAAATTGAAATGAACAAGAAAAGACACATATCCTTATTAGGCATATAGCAGAACTTGATTTATGGGGTCTTTATGCAGTCAATGATAACTCAAGTTATTATTTGCTGTTACATAATATACATTTTTCATCAAAGGCTTGCTAAACTTGCTGTTATAAGACTCTCTTATTTAATTACTCCCTTGCTAACTTTTATTTCTTATAATGCTTAACAAGCTTATTCTTTTGGAGGTTTGGTGTCTAATGTTGCAGTAGTAGCCTTTGGCTTTATTGTTTTCTTTCTTTTACTCAACATCTTCCCACCACAGACACATGGCTCACTAATTCTTCCTAGGATCATTGATGCCCAGCATCTCTTTGGATAACTAAATGTTCTGTAGCTAAGTTGCTCTTTATTGTGGACTTTCAATTGGCCATCCCAAATCAGTTGATCTAAGTGACCGGGTTTTAAAATACCCCTTAGAATTTACTCATCCAAGCATATCTTAGTACAAGAACACCACAGGCATATGTCCTAGGGTCCAAGCTATTGGTGTCCAACCTTTATTTTTTTTGTTTTTCTTGCCACTTTGGCTTTTTCTTCTTCCTTTTCTTTCTTATTTTTGTTTTTGTTCTCAAGGGCTTTTTATTTATTGATGAGGATCTTTATAACAGCAAGCTAACTTACACTTGAATGAAAATGATATTATGCAGCAATTATTTCATGAGTTATGCATTTAATCAAACACATACACCACCATTAACTTCCATTCTACTTATGCAACATTGGATATTTCACTTTTCAATTCAAACCAAATCTCTTTTATTCAAGAATATGGGAAACAAAACAAAATTAAAGCTAAGTGATGAATGACAACCATTATGCAGATCATTTCTCTAGCTACTTATTGAATAACAGAAAGTACAAGAAAAAGAAATAAAAAGAAATAAACAGTGGAGGCATATCATGTTTCAGACATGCTTCTCCTTATTAAAAGAGTGAAAAAGGGGGAATGAAAGAACTTTGCCACCTTCTATTGGTCGTGGCTGTTGCTTGATTCTCCCTTTTTCTTCTTTCTCTTCCCTAGCTTGGAATAATCTCGGATCTCTTCACCAGGACATCTTCTACCCCAGACAGAATCTAAGAGTCCTGAGAGCCCAACATCTTCCAATCTTTTAAAGGTTGCCTCCGTATAGTGACGAGACCTTGCTTGTTGCTTGGCTTCAAATTCAGGGCATTGCTCAAATGGCTTGATCTGAGGATTGAGTGTTGGCAAATTATGGGTCAAGTACTCCAACCTTGCTTGCATATTTTCATCATTCTCCATTCTTTGTGCGTATCTCACTTCTCCCATGGTGTGATGAATATTCTTCCATTGATACAAGTTGTGACTGTATTCCCCTGCTTTAGCTTGACTAAAATACAGCTTATCATATGATTCTTTGAATTCTTTGTATTGCTCTTTTTGTCCTTCAAGAATCTGTGCTTGAAATTCTTGCTGCTGAGTCATCATTTGCTGTTGCCATCTCTCTTGCTTCTCCTCCATTTGACGTTGCTAAGCTTTTCTCTCCTCTTTGTCTTTCAGGTATTGCTCCCTAAACTCTGGATGGGGCTCTAGATATTGCGCTGGGCACCCCTGATTTTGCCCTTGTTGAGTTTGCATGAGTTGTTGGGATAGCTCTTCTATTGCTCTGTGTAGCTGGCTCATGTCTATGGCATCATGAGCTTGATTTCGTCCTTCCTCTTTTTGAGTTCTCCTTTGTCTGGGAGCTGCCACCCCCTCTGGATCATCTTCTTCATTTATTCCGTCCATACTCTTCTTAGTGATCCCTTTTCCCTTTTTCACTTTTTCTGTGTCCTCATCTTCAAAGATTACTCCAGCTCTGTCACATAGTCTGAGGATGGTGCTTGGATGTCCAAGACCACTTGATTTGCTTGTGCTATTGGCCATCTCTTGAATACTGTCAGCTATGAGTTGTGCGAGGTTGATCTCACCTCCATGTAAGATGCAGTATGTCAAGAGTGCTCGTTTGATTGTGACCCAAGAAGCGTTTCCAGTAGGAAGGATAGATCTCCTCACTATTTCATACCATCCCTTAGCCACAGGAGTGAGATTTATCCTCCTCAAGTGACTTGGAACTCCCTTTGAATCTCTTTCCCAATCTGTATTCTCCACACATAACCCCTGCAAGATCTCATCAGGATTGTTTTCCATCTGCAATCTGGTTTCATAACTGGGCTCTGCATAAGTTATGGTTCTCAACTTGAGAGCCCTTGTGATGGCAGCTGGACTAAAACTCACTTCAACTCCTCTGACATAACTTGTGTAAGGAGCACTATCTTTGTTTTCCTTTACAGCATTTGCATAGAACTCTCTGATCATGACTGCACTGATGTCAACAAGAGGAGCACATAAAAGTTCCCACCTTCTTTCTTTAGTGATTTGCCTCATGATGGGGTATTCCCCGTCTCTCAACTCAAGGCCTTTCTCATAAATGACATTCTTTGTCTCCATGAACATATGATATCTCCCTTCATGGAATTGGGATCTAAATTTGGTTGCATCAAATGATGGAGGTTCGGCTACCAT
This sequence comes from Arachis stenosperma, assembly GCF_014773155.1. Lineage (NCBI taxonomy): Eukaryota > Viridiplantae > Streptophyta > Magnoliopsida > Fabales > Fabaceae > Arachis > Arachis stenosperma. Next base: position 32,045,143 of record NC_080382.1, on the reverse strand, counting down.
AGGTTCCTTTCCCGGCCTTCTTTTTGAACTTGAGGAGGCCATTGGATTTGAAGTAAGAAGAAAGAAAAAGTGAGAATAGAAGAAGTATGTGTTGTGTTTGGGATGAGTTTTGGTTCGGTTCTGTTGTGTGAGATAAGGGAATTATTTTGGTTTTGGGAGTATAAGAGATTATGGCTTTCATATGAGAGTGGCTTGAATGAGAGTGTGTAGACCGTTTTGGTGCCAACGGCTATTTATAGGTGGATTCTTCAAGCTTTCCAACAAAACCATAATGAGTGAGAAAGGGACTCGTTGGTGCTCATGAAGGGTTAAGATTGAGTTGTTCATCCAAGGGATGCATGAAATGGACGGTCTGCATGTATTGTTGAGGCTTTGACGAGGATCCTCCTTCCATTGGCTGCATGCATTTAGGTGTTCAATGATGCATGCATGCAAATTCTGTTCCCCATGAGCACGTTCTTCTAGGCACATGTGACCATCCTCTTATAGCTGATCCTAGCCGTGGCCCCTCCTTGAGTTTGTTTCAATCTTTTTCTCCTGCATGAACCAAAACAACTAGCCTTAGAACATTGATGTAGTCATTGGCAATTGATTTGTACTAAAGGAAAAGAATTGTTTTGTTTTGTTTAGTACTATTTATTATTTAAATTTTTTTTTGTAAATTGTGTCCCTTAATTAAAGATGCTAAAAGTTGGTGAACACCAAACTTATCTTTTATTGAGGGGACGGCTTAGCAATGCAAGCCATTCTTCACAATTGATGTAATTTTTTTTAAACCAAAAAAAAAAATTTTTGATGCATGATTCCTTTCTGTATGGTTTTGATTTCATGATTGGGAAATGATCTTCTGAACATTATTATTCATGCAGACACCAAACTTAGTGTTTGGTCATATGCTCCATCAAAAGAATTACGCATATGTTCTAAGAATAGCTCCCTTTCTTTTTGAAAAGCAAAAATTAAGTGTGCCTTAAGGGACACCAAACTTAGAAGTCTCACTTCTGCTCTAAAATGAAATATGCATTTATCAAATATGAAAGTTCAAAATCATACTCAGGAAATCATAGCTTATTAAAGAGAAGACAGAAATCTTAAATCATGGGTTGCCTCCCATGAAGCACTCTTTTATTGTCACTAGCTTGACATTGGACTCCCTTTAGGGTGGTTGATGTTGGTGATGTCTCAACTTGTCACCTCTCACTGTAAGCTTTCTCTGTGTGCCTTGATGCTCAATTTCAATGTGCTCAAGAGAGAGTACTTGGTTGACAGTGTAATAATCTTTTGTTCCCAGCTGTTGATACACTAGTTGCACCTTATCACCTTTGGCAAATCCTTCAGTTGGGATTTTCTTATTCTTCCACCCCTTGTAAGCCTTTTTCTTGTTTTTCTTCTTCTTCTTCCTTGTTAATATGCTTCCTTTGACAGTGACTTGAGTTGTGATACCTTCCTTTTTGTTTATCATCCCAGCTTCTTTTTGAATTCCTTTTTCTCCTTGTACAAGCTCACTCTCTTGTTCTATTGTTTTGTCGGTCGCTTGCTTTGGAAGGAAATCACCACTTGTCTTGCTTGGTTCTTCATTCCTTTGTAATTCTGGAAAGACTTTCAAGGTGATGCTTTCCTCATGCATCCTGAGGGTTAGCTCTCCCTGTTCTATATCCACAATGGCTCTAGCAGTGGCAAAAAATGGTCGACCAAGTATTATGGAGTCATTTCCATTTTCTGAAGAATCCAGGATCACAAAATCTGCCGGATAGATGAACTTGTCAACCTTAACTAAAAGGTTCTCAATCAGCCCCTTAGGATATACTACTGATTGATCCACCAACTCCAAGGATATCTGTATTGGTTTCACCTCCTCTATGCCAAGCTTTTTCACTAAAGAAGATGGGATTAAATTTATGCTTGCTCCTAAGTCACACATCCCCTTGTTGATGAATAGGCTCCCAATAGTGCAGGGTAGGAAGAAACCTCCAGGATTTTCAAGCTTGGGAGGGAGTCCCTTTTTGATGAGTGCACTGCATTCTTCACTAAGCATTACAGTCTCCTTCTCATTCCAACTTCTCTTCTTGTTGATGAGCTCCTTCAAGAACTTGCCATACAGAGGCATTTGCTCCAATGCCTCAGCCAAAGGTATGTTGATTTCCAGTTTCTTAAAAGTTTCAAGAAATTTGTGGAAATGCTGGTCCTTTGTTTCTTTGTAGAATCTTTGTGGATAAGGTATTGGGGGTGTCAAGTTTTTCTCCCCTTGAAGTTGTCTTGGAATTGGTTCTTCCATGATTTGCTTTCCTTTCTTCAGATTCTGTGGTTGTTTATTTTCCTCTGTGAGTTTTTCTGAGACATTCTTGGTTGTCATGTCCTTGTTGATGGCTTCATCATTCTTTGTTGGCTCATTGTCGTTCTCCACAAGTTTCTTGGTTGCTCCTTGGTTACCATCCACTAATATCTTTCCACTCCTTAGTTGTACGACCTTGCATTCTTCCTTTGGGTTAGGAATGGTGTCACTTGGTAGTGAGCTTGATGGTTTTTCAACAGAAATCTGTTTGGAGATTTGTCCAATCTGCCTCTCTAGGTTCTTCATGGCAGCTTCTTGATTCTTTATTGTCAATTCTTGGTTCTTCATCATTTTTTCCATGAGCAGCTCTAGATTAGTGATCCTCTGGGATTCTTGTGAGATGGGTTGGTTTTGGGGTGTTGATGGATGATGGTAAGTACTTTGATTAGTTGGATGGTTATTAGGTAGGTGATGGTTAGAATTGGGGTAGTTATTTTGTGGTTTTCTGTATGTGTTCTGGTTAGTGTTTGGCTGGGGGTTGTGGTTTGTGCTTTTCCAATTGTTCTGACTTGAGTTTCTTTGCCATGGCTGTTGGCTTTGATTGTGGTTGTCTCCCCATCTGAGGTTGGGATGGTTCTTCCAAGATGGATTGTAAGTATCACCATAAACTTCATTTGTTCCAGGATTTTGGTTGTGCATGTATTGGACTTGCTCTTGCTGTTGCTCCTCTTGGGTCTCTTCACTTTGCACCCATGTGGTTGATGGTTGGCTTGTAGTGCTCACTGCTGCCACTTGCAGGCCATCAATTCTTTTGGCCATTTGCTCAAACTGTTGTTGAATCTGCTGCTGCATCATCTTGTTCTGAGCTAGAATTGAATCCACTCCTTCTAACTCCATTACTCCCCTTCTCTGTGATGGTTGGCGTTGTCTTTGATGAGCAAAGAAATATTGGTTGTTGGCCACCATATCAATGAGGTTTTGAGCTTCCTCTGTGGTTTTCATGAGTTGTAATGAGCCTCCAGCTGAGTGATCAAGTGCTTCTTGAGCCTTTAGAGTAAGTCCTTCATAGAAGTTTTGCAACTTATCCCATTCAGTAAACATCTCTGATGGACATTTTCTCAATAGAGCTTTATATCTTTCCCATGCTTCATATAAATTCTCGGCCTCCATTTGAGTGAATGTCTGCACCTCAGTCTTCAATCTTATGATTCTTTGAGGGGGGTAAAATTTGGCAAGAAACTTGCTCACCAAATCATCCCAAGTGTTGATGCTTTCCTTTGGGAACGTTTCTAGCCATTGAGTGGCTTTGTCTCTGAGAGAAAATGGAAAGAGCAACAACTTGTAACTGTCAGGAGGCACACCATTGGTTTTAACAGTGTCACAAATCCTCAAGAAGGTGGATAAGTGTTGGTTTGGGTCCTCCAATGGTCCTCCTCCAAAAGAACAGTTGTTTTGAACCAGAGTGATGAGTTGTGGCTTTAGTTCAAAGTTGTTTGCATTGACATTGGGGGGAAGAATGCTACTCCCACAGTGTCTAGCATTTGCAAATGTATAGGAAGCCAGTACTCTTCTTTGTTGTTGATTATTATTGGCTCCTCCTTCTGGTTGATTAGGATTTGATGGATCTCCTTCCATTTCTTGGAATTCCTCCTCAGAATCTTCCTCTCCAATAACGTTCTTTCCTCTTTCAGCTCTTCTTATTCTTCGAAGAGTTCTTTGGTCAATTTCAGAGAGGATAGGGGAAGATCTTCCTATACCTGTCATACAAACACACAACAATAAACACACAGACCCAGAAAATCAATAAAACTTCAATCTATGGCTAGAATGAAGTTTTAGTTAGTTTAAGCAAAAATTCAAACAGTTAGTGTGTTAGAGAAACAGAAAAGAAAAAATGCTGAATCTAGACCTCCACTTCACTTAATCATTGTCAATCTATTTCAATCCCCGGCAACGGTGCCAAAAACTTGATGTGCGGAAAACGATCCGATACAAAACTCACCGGCAAGTGTACCGGGTCGCATCAAGTAATAATAACTCACATGAGTGAGGTCGATCCCACAGGGATTGAAGGATTGAGCAATTTTAGTTTAGTGGTTGATTTAGTCAAGCGAATCAAGTATTGGTTGAGTGATTTGTGTTTAACAGAAGCTAAATTGCTTGGAATGTAAAGGGGGAAGGGAAAATTGCAGTAAATTAAAGTGCAGGAAAGTAAACTTGCAGAATCTTAAAGAACAAGAAAGTAAATGACTGAAACTTAAAGTGCAAGAAATGTAAATTGCAGTAACTTAAATTTCAAGGAATATAAATTGCTTGAATGTAAAAGGGATTTGAGGATAGGGATTTCAGAATTTAAACAGGAGAAATTGAATTGCAACAATCAATAGAGCAGAAATTGAATTAGAAACAATTAGAACTCAAACAGTGAGGAAATTAGGTGCAGCAAAGGTTCACAGAAGAACCAAAAGTAAATTGGGATCTCAGGACTCCAGAGACTAGGTAGCAAAGCCTAGATCTCAATTGCCTTCCCAGATCCAAGTTCACAAAGCAATTGACAAGAAATAGAAGAAGACGCAGTAAAGGAAATGTGTTTGAATTCAATTATGTAGAAATAAAATCAAAGAGATTTTGAATGGAGATTGAGACAGAATTTCCTCAATTCTTCACACCCAAAACTCAAGACAAGAAAAGTAAAAGTGCCCAAGCAAGAACGAGGAAGAAGAGAGATCAATTCTCCTCCCCAATTCTCTGAATTCTCAGTGAAGTCACCAAGAGAAGTTTCAACAGCTTCAAATAAAAGCAAAGGTTCAAAGGAAAATTCCAAGTTCAAAAGCAAAGCAAAAAGGTTCTAATTACATCAAACTAGCTCCTATTTATACACTTTCCATTCTTGGATCTTAGAATTTGGATGGGCTTTTGATTTGGTGAAGAAATGAATTAAATTGGATTTTTAATTCAATTTTTGGCCAAAAAATAATAGCTTCCAGGAGGCTGCCCTGCCCTTGTGGAGGGCAGGGCAGGATTTGGTGCTTGGTGCGTTGCTGGTGCGGGCGTGGTGCAGGCTGGTGCGCAGGATGCTGCCCTGCCCTCGCGGAGGGCAGGGCAGAAAAAGTTGGTGCGCCAGAATTGTGCTGTGGTGCGCTGCTGGTGCTACCAGAATCGTGCCTTGGTGCGCCAGAAACGTGCCTTGGTGCGCCAGATTCATGCCACAACAAAATGCTGCCCTGCCCTCGCGGAGGGCAGGGCAGTGTTTCCAAACTGAAGTCCCGCGTTCGAATCCTGGCAGAAACACACGCTCATTCAATTTCCTTGGCTTTCTTGGCACCGTAATGGAGCTTAGTTCCTTGCTTCCTCATGGTCCCGTGTTCAACTCTTGTGGCAAGCATTGTAGGCATTTTCCTTTGATTTTCTTCCCTTGGTGAGCCCGATACTGCCCTTGTGGAGAGCAGGGCAAGGTTTTGTTCTTCTTGATTCCAAGGCACAAATTTGTGCTCTGCCCTTGTAGTGGGCAGGGCAGAGTTGCCTTTCATGCTTTGTTCCCTTATGTTACCCTCCTAGAGGGCAGTGTGCCCTTGTGGAGGGCAATGCTTGCCTTCCTCATTTTGTGCGCCACACTTCTTCTTTCTTTGACCACATTTTCTTCTCCTTGGGCCACACTTCCTTAGGCTACGCTTTTCCCTTTTTTATCTTTTCTTCACCTACAATAAACCAAAACAACCACTCAAAGTATCACTAAATTCAAGAGGCTTATAAATCAATTAAAAATCAATTAAATTTAGCTTAAACCTCATGAGTTAACATTAATTTCATGGTGGTTGTTTGATTTAAAGAAGTTATGCATTTTCACTCCAAATCACTTACTTAGGATGCAAGAAAGTGCATAAATGCTAATAAAACAAGTGAAATTAGCTTGAAAAATGGGTATATGATGACTTGTCATCACCCCACAGATCAAAGGAACATCTACTTCTCAGAACACAGGTTGTTGAGTTCTAAATTTAGCTTTAACTCTGTGATAATGTTATTATAGAAATTTACCTTAAGAGATATATATAGCAGTAGTAGTAATTAGTATATCTATTCTGGTTTTATTTCCAATTAAGTTATAATTTATTTTTCTCATCATCATCAGACATCAGTAAAATAGTAGATAATTAGAATAAAGAAGTAATTTATTTTTCGAGTTCTTAATAATAAAAATTATAATTAACTATATGTGGTGGCAATACTTTTTGTTCTCTGAATGAATGCTTGAACAATGCATAATTTTTATCTTGAATTTTATGAATATTGGCTCCTGAAAGAATGAGGAACACGAAAAATACTATTGATGATCTGAAAAATCATGAATTTGATTCTTGAAGCAAGAAAAAGTAGTGAAAACAAAATTACAAGAAATCATTGGATTAAGAAAAGGATCCAAGGCTTTGAGCATCAGTGGATAGGAGGGCCCAAGGAAGTAGTTCCAGGCCTAAGCGGCTAAATCAAGCTGTCCCTAACCATGTGCTTGTGGCATGCAGGTTCAAGTGAAAAGCTTGAGACTGAGTGGTTAAAGTTGTGATCCAAAGCAAAAGAGTGTGCTTAAGAGCTCTGGACACCTCTAACTGGGGACTCTAGCAAAGCTGAGTCACAATCTGAAAAGGTTCACCTAGTCATGTGTCTGTGGCATTTATGTATCCGGTGGTAATACTGGAAAACAAAGTGCTTAGGGCCACAGCCAAGACTCATAAAGTAACTGTGTTCAAGAATCAACACACTACACTAGGAGAATCAATAATACTATATGAATTCTGAGTTCCTATGGATGCCAATCATTCTGAATTTCAAAGGATAAAGGGAGATGCCAAAACTGTTCAGAAACAAAAAGCTACAAGCCCCGCTCATCTAATAAGAATCTGAGCTCCATTTAAAACTCTTAGATATTATTACTTCTTAATGTCTTTTCATCCTATTTTATTTATCTAGTTGCTTGAGGACAAGCAACAGTTTAAGTTTGGTGTTGTGATGAGCGGATATTTTATACGCTTTTTGGGGGTAATTTCATGTAGATTTTAGTATGTTTTAATTGGTTTTTAGTAGAATATTATTAGTTTTTAGGCAAAAATCATATTTCTAGACTTTACTATGAGTTTGTGTGTTTTTCTGTGATTTTAGATATTTTCTGACTGAAATTGAGGGAGCTGAGCAAAAATCTGAGTTAGGCTGAAAAATGATTGCTGATGCTATTGGATCCTGACCTCCCTGCACTCGAAATGGATTTTCTGGAGCTACAGGAGTTTAATTGGCGCGCTCTTAACGGCGTTGGAAAGTAGACATCCAGTGCTTTCCAACAATATATAATAGTCCATACTTTGCGCGAAGATAGATGATGTAAACTGGCATTCAACGCCAGTATCATGCTGCTGTCTGGCGTCCAGCGCCAGAAACAGGTTACAAGTTGGAGTTCAACGCCAGAAACAGGTTACAACCTGGCGTTGAACACCCAAAACAGCCCCAGGCACGTGAGAAGCTTAAGCCTCAGCCCCAGCACACACCAAGTGGGCCCCAGAAGTGGATTTCTGCATCATATATCGTAGTTTACTCATTTTCTGTAAACCTAGGTTACTAGTTTACTATTTAAACAACTTTTAGAGACTTATTTTGTACCTCATGACATTTTCAGATCTGAATTTTATACACTTTGACGGCATGAGTCTCTAAACTCCATTGTTGGGGGTGAGGAGCTCTGCAGCGTCTCGATGAATTAATGCAATTGTTTCTATTTCACTCAAACGTGTGTGTGTGTTCCGATCTAAGATGTTTATTCGCGCTTAATTATGAAGGAGGTGATGATCCGTGACACTCATCACCTCCCTCAATCCATGAACGTATGCCTGACAAACACCTCCGTTCTACATCAGACTGAATGAGCTTCTCTTAGATTCCTTAATCAGAATCTCCATGGTATAAGCTAGAATTGATGGCGGCCACTCTTGAGAATCCGGAAGGTCTAAACCTTGTCTGTGGTATTCGGAGTAGGATTCAAGGATTGAATGGCTGTGACGAGCTTCAAACTCGCGATTGCTAGGCGTGATTACAAACGCAAAAGGATCAATGGATCCTATTCCAACCTGATCGAGAACCAACAGCTGATTAGCCGTGCTGTGACAGAGCATCTGGACCGTTTTCACTGAGAGGATGGGAGGTAGCCACTGACAATGGTGATACCCTACATACAGCTTGCCGTAGACGGGCTTTACAAACAATTGAGTTGAATATTACATTGCAGAAATTCAGAGGACAAAGCATCTCCAAAACTCCAACATATTCCCCATTACTGCACAACAAGTAACGATTTTATTCTCTTTTATTTTTCCAATCTAATAATTCCCATTGATAATTTTGATTGATATCCTGACTAAGAATAATAAAATAAACATAGCTTGCTTCAAACCAATAATCTCTGTGGGATCGACCCTTACTCACGTAAGGTATTACTTGGACGACCCAGTGCACTTGCTGGTTAGTGGTACGAAGCTGTGCTAAATAGTCCATTAATATTGGCATACACAATTTCGTGCACCAAGTTTTTGGCGCCGTTGCCGGGGATTATTCGAGTTTGAACAACTAAAGGTTTATTTTGTTGCTTAGATTAGGAAGAATTTATCCTTTCTTTTTACTAGAATTGCATCTTTTATTATCCCTTTTTAAAAAATTTTTCAAAAAAAAATATTATTTTTCTTTAGCAATTTTTAATTTTTTCGTGAGTTTAGTGTCTTGTTCTAAGTTTGGTGTCAATTGCATATTTTATATTTTTCTTTAAAATTTTCGAACTTGTGTTCTTTGTTCTTCATTGATCTTCAAGTTGTTCTTGTTTATTTTTCTTGTTTGATCTTAAGTTTTTCTTGTTTTGTGTCTTTCTTTGTTTTTCTTGTGCTTTTTCAAAACATTAACTTTCAAAAATTATACTTTTATCCATAAAAATAATACATCTTTAAAATACATTACATTTTTAGCTCAGTTGGTTATAGCGTTGGTTTATGTTCTTGGCAATTGGGCACCTTCTTTTTAAAATCTTTTTTCAAAAATAATTTTTCTTGATTTAATCTTGTGCCAAACTCTAAGTTTGGTGTTCTCTTGTTAATTTTAATATAATTTTCGGAAATTTATCTTGGTTTTCTAAAAATTTTAAGTTTGGTGTTCTTTATTTTGTTCTTGGTGTTCTTGTAAATCTTCAAGGTGTTCTTGAGTTTTTCTTGTGTCTTGATCTTAAAATCTTTAAGTTTGGTGTTCCTTGGTGTTTTTCCTCCAAAAATTTTCGAAAATAAGGAACATTAGATCTAAAAATTTTAAGTCTTGTGTCTTTTATGTGTTTTTCTCTTTCATCATAAAATTCAAAATTCAAAAAAAAAATCTTTTCTAACTAATTTTAAACAATAATTTCGAAATTTTTATATAAAAAATTTCAGATTTCAATTTCAAAATTTTTCGAAAATCTTCACAAAATATTTTCAATTTTTTTTATTTTACTCCGTGTTTATTTATTCCGTTTTTATTTTATTTTTATAAAATAAATAATATCAACATACATATCATCTCCCTTGTTCCATCATGGAATTAAGTGGAAATAAACAGTCCAGGAGGACTCTGGGGTCATATGCTAACCCCACTACTGCTTCATATGGGAGTAGTATCTGTATACCCTCCATTGGAGTTAGTAGCTTTGAGTTGAATCCTCAGCTCATTATCATGGTGCAGCAAAACTGCCAATATTTTAGTCTTCCACAGGAAGAACCTACAGAGTTTCTGGCACAATTTTTACAAATTGCTGTCACAGTACATGATAAGAAAGTAGATCAGGATGTCTACAGATTATTACTGTTTCCATTTGCTGTGAAAGATCAAGCTAAGAGGTGGTTAAATAACCAGCCTAAGAATAGCATAAAAACATGGAAACAGCTGTCAGAAAAATTCCTGAATCACTATTTCCCTCCAAAACGGATGACACAGCTAAGGCTAAGCATCCAAGGCTTCAAATAAGGAGATAATGAATCCCTTTATGATGCCTGGGAGAGATACAGAGAGATGCTAAGAAAATGCCCTTCTGAGATGTTTTCAGAGTGGGTGCAATTAGACATCTTCTACTATGGGCTTACAGAAAAAGCTCAGATTTCTTTAGATCACTCAGCTGGTGGATCTATACATATGAGAAAAACAATTGAAGAAGCTCAAGAGCTTATTGATACAGTTGCCAGAAATCAGCATCTGTACCTAAGCAGTGAATCTTCCATGAAAGAAGAAGCTAAAATAGTAACTGCTGAACTCTGTCCTGTGGATCAGGCTAATGAATTTAATCAGCAATTAGACTTTCTAACCCAGCAGCTAGCCGAATTCAAGGAAATACTACAGGAAACAAGAATGGCTAACAGGAATATGGAAGTACAGTTAAAGCAAATAGAAAAGCAACTGTCAAAATAACTAGCAGAAGAATGCCAAGCAGTTCAATTAAGAAGTGGGAAAACATTAAATACCTCACTTCAAAGCAGCAGGAAGCCAAGAAATGAACAAATGGCAAGTCAAAATCCCTCTGAGGACAATCAGAGCCCAGAGAGGAATAATGCTGGCGCTGAACGCCCAGACCATGCTCATTTCTGGCGTTCAACGCCAGAAACAAGCATGAATCCGGCGTTGAACGCCCAAAGGAAGCACAGTTCTGGCGTTCAGACGCCAGTAACAGATAAGGAGTTGGCGTCTAACACCACTCCAGCTTCCACCCCTGGCATTCAAATGCCAGTGGGGGATCAGTCACATACAAGTGCTGATAACAACCCTTCTAAAAAGGCTTCCCAACCCACTTCTGTAAGTAATAAACCTGCAGCAACTAAGGTTGAGGAATATAAAGCCAAAATGCCTTATCCTCAAAAACTCCACCAAGCGGAACAGGATAAGCAATTTGCCCGCTTTGCAGACTATCTCAGAAGTCTTGAAATAAAGATTCCGTTTGCAGAAGCACTTGAGCAAATACCCTCTTATGCTAAGTTCTTGAAAGAGATCTTAAGTAATAAGAAGGATTGGAGAGAAACTGAAAAAGTTTACCTCACTAAAGAATGCAGTGCAGTCGTTCTGAAAAGCTTACCTGAGAAGCTTAAAGACCCCGTGAGCTTTATGATACCATGCACATTAGAGGGTAATTGTACCAAGCAAGCTCTATGTGATCTTGGGGCAAGTATCAACCTAATACCTGTATCTATTATCACAAAGCTCGGTTTGACTGAAGAAGTCAAACCAACCCGGATATGTCTTCAACTTGCTGATGGCTCCATTAAATACCCATCAGGTGTGATTGAAGACATGATTGTCAAGGTTGGGCCATTTGCCTTTCCTACTGACTTTGTGGTGCTGGAAATGGAGGAGCACAAGAGTGCAACTCTCATTCTAGGGAGACCTTTCCTAGCAACTGGCCGAACCCTCATTGACGTCCAAAAAGGGGAAGTAACCCTGAGAGTCAAGGAGGAGGAGTTCAAGTTGAATGTTGTCAAAGCCATGCAACATCCAGACACCCCAAATGACTGCATGAGTGTTGATATCAATGACTCTCTGGTAAGAGAGGTCAATATGGCTGAGAGTCTCGAATAAGAGTTAGAGGACATCTTTAACGATGATCAGCCTGATTTGGAGGAATCAGAGAGAATAATAGAACCTCTGAAAATCCCTCAGGAAGAGGAGAAACCTCTCAAACCCGAGCTCAAACCATTACAACCATCCCTGAAATATGCATTTCTGGGAGAAGGTGATACCTTTCCTGTAATTATAAGCTCTACCCTAGAGCCACAGGAAGAGGAAGCCCTAATTCAAGTGCTAAGGACACACAAGACAGCTCTTGGGTGGTCCATCAATGATCTTAAGGGCATTAGCCCAGCCAGATGCATGCACAAGATCCTATTGGAGGGTGACGCCAAGCCAGTGGTTCAACCACAAAGGCGGCTGAATCCAGCCATTAAGGAAGTGGTGCAGAAGGAGGTCACTAAATTACTAGAGGCTGGGATTATTTATCCTATTTCTGACAGCCCCTGGGTAAGCCCTTCCAAGTTGTCCCTAAGAAAGGTGGCATGACAGTGGTTCACAATGAAAGAAATGAACTAGTTCCTACTAGAACAGTTACAGGGTGGCGTATGTGTATTGATTATAGAAGGCTCAATACAGCCACCAGAAAGGATCATTTTCCTTTACCATTCATAGACCAGATGCTAGAAAGACTAGCAGGTCATGAATACTACTGCTTCCTGGATGGATATTCAGGTTATAATCAAATTGCAGTAGATCCCCAGGATCAAGAGAAAACGGCATTCACATGTCCATCTGGAGTATTTGCATACAGAAGGATGTCATTTGGCCTGTGCAATGCACCTGCAACCTTTCAAAGGTGCATGCTCTCAATTTTCTCTGATATGGTGGAAAAATTTCTGGAAGTCTTCATGGATGACTTTTCAGTATTTGGAGACTCATTCAGCTCCTGTCTTGACCATCTAGCACTTGTTCTAAAGAGATGCCAAGAGACTAACCTGGTTTTAAACTGGGAAAAATGTCACTTTATGGTGACTGAAGGAATTGTCCTTGGGCACAAAATTTCAAACAAGGAAATAAAGGTGGATCAAGCTAAGGTGGAGGTAATTGAAAAATTACCTCCACCTGCCAATGTTAAGGCAATCAGAAGCTTTCTGGGGCATGCAGAATTCTATAGGAGGTTTATAAAGGATTTTTCAAAAATCGCCAAACCTCTGAGCAACCTGCTAGCTGCTGACACGCCATTTGTCTTTGATAAGGAGTGTCTGCAAGCATTTGAGACTCTGAAAGCTAAATTGGTCACAGCACCAATCATCTCTGCACCAAACTGGACATTACCATTTGAACTAATGTGTGATGCCAGTGACCATGCCATTAGTGCAGTGTTGGGACAAAGGCATGACAAGCTTCTGCACGTCATTTACTATGCCAGCCGTGTTCTAAACAACGCACAGAAGAACTATACAACCACAGAAAAAGAGCTACTTACAGTGGTTTACGCCATTGACAAATTCAGATCCTATTTACTAGGATCAAAAGTGATTGTGTACACTGATCATGCTGCTCTTAAATATCTACTCACAAAGCAGGATTCAAAACCCAGACTTATAAGATGGGTGTTGCTTCTGCAAGAATTTGATATAGAAATAAGAGACAGAAAAGGGACAGAGAATCAGGTAGCAGATCACTTGTCCTGACTAGAACCAGTAGAAGGGGCGTCCCTCCCTCTTACTGAGATCTCTGAAAACTTTCTGGATGAGCAACTATTTGCCATCCAGGAAGTGCCATGGTTTGCAGACATTGCAAACTACAAGGCAGTGAGGTTCATACCCAAAGAGTACAGTAGGCATCAATCAAAGAAATTGATCACAGATGCAAAATACTATCTTTGGGATGAACCATATCTCTTCAAGAGATGTGCAGACGGAGTAATCCGTAGATGTGTGCCTAAGGAAGAAGCGCAGAAGATCCTATGGCACTGCCATGGATCACAGTATGGAGGACATTTTGGAAGTGAGCGAACAGCCACAAGAGTCCTCCAATGTGGCTTCTATTGGCCTACTCTCTATAAAGATTCCCGAGTGTTTGTACTTAATTGTGACAGTTGCCAAAGATCTGGCAATCTGCCTCACAGTTATGCCATGCCTCAACAAGGGATCTTGGAGATTGAGTTGTTTGATGTATGGGGTATTGACTTCATGGGACCTTTCCCACCATCATACTCAAACACTTATATTCGGGTGGCAGTGGATTATGTATCCAAATGGGTGGCGGCTATTGTAACACCCACTAATGACCCTAAAATAGTGTTAAAATTCCTCCAGAAACACATCTTCAGCAGATTTGGTACCCCTAGAGTATTAATCAGTGATGGGGGGACTCATTTCTACAACAAACAGCTTTACTCTGCTTTGGTTCGTTATGGAGTTAGCCCCAGGGTAGCTACTCCATATCACCCACAGACTAATGGGCAAGCTGAAGTCTCAAATAGAGAACTCAAAAGAATCCTAGAACGGACTGTAATTAACCGTAGAAGGGATTGGGCAAGAAACTTGGATGATGCTCTGTGGGCATACAGAACAGCATTCAAGACCCCTATAGGGACCTCTCCATACCAGCTTGTGTATGGAAAGGCATGTCACTTACCAGTGGAACTGGAACACAAGGCCTACTGGGCAACCAGATTCCTAAACCTTGATGCTAAGTTAGCTGGAGAAAAAAGATTGCTCCAGTTAAATGAGCTAGAGGAATTTAGACTCGATGCTTTCGAGAATGCAAAAATTTACAAAGAGAAAGCGAAAAGATGGCATGATAAGAAATTGTCATCCAGAGTCTTTGAGCCGGGACAGAAAGTTCTGCTATTTAATTCTAGGCTCAAATTATTCCCCGGGAAATTAAAATCCCGGTAGAGAGGTCCATATGTGATTACAAGTGTATCACCATATGGATACGTAGAGCTTCAGGATAATGAATCTAACAAAAAGTTCATTGTTAATGGACAGAGAGTTAAACATTATCTTGAAAGCAATTTTGAGCAAGAATGCTCAAAACTAAGACTTAATTAAAAGCTCAGTAATAGTCCAGCTAACGACATTAAAGAAGCGCTTGCTGGGAGGCAACCCAGCCATTCACAAAATTTAATTTTATTTGTTTTTGCTAATTAATTGATTTTTACAGATATATGTCAGAGTATCTTCAAAAGGTAAAATAGCAATTGATTGAATTCACAGAGTTGCAGGGAAATTTGGAAGCTCGCTGGCATGAAAAAGCCAGTAAGAAACGTTTTGGGCGTTGAACGCCCAAAAGAAGCACCCACTGGGCGTTCAACGCCAGTAAGGGTAGCCATCTGGGCGTTAAACGCCAGAAAGGAGCATCTTCTGGGCGTTGAACGCCAGAAAGAAGCACCTTCTGGGCGTTTAACGCTAGATTGATAGCGTCCTGGGCGTTCAAAAAAATGCCCAGTGACAAAGGACTTCCTGGCGTTCAACGCCAGAAAGAAGCAACAGCTGGGCGTTGAACGCCCAGGAGAAGCAACAATTGGGCGTTAAACGCCCAAAACATGCAGCAGTTGGGCGTTTAACGCCAGGATGGTGGGGAGGAGGTAAAATTTATTTTTCTCTAAAAATTTTCTAATTTTTATGTTTCAATTCATGATTTCTTGCATAAACATGTTTCCAAATATCATCCTTCAAATCCAAAAATTTTAATCCTAATTTCTAAAATCCCTAATTTCTGAAATCCCTTTTCCAAAGATTTTACATACATCTTAATCCATAAAGGCAGATGATTTTCAATACAATCCAACTCTTTTTCCAATCTCTTTTCAAACCTAATTATCTTTTAAAATCTTTTTCAAATTATAAATTTCAAATTTATTTTTAAATATCATTCATATCTTTTTAAATTATATCCTTTTCTTATCATATTTATCTTTTATAAATCATATCTCTTATCTTATATCTCTTTCTTATTTTTGAAAACCCACCCCCTCCCTTTATATCCACTTTCGGCGCCCATCTTATCATCCACCATTCCACACTTGCTCTCCTCCTATCCCTCTTCTCTCTCTTCTTTTGCTTGAGGACAAGCAAACCTCTAAGTTTGGTGTGCTTATCCGTGATCACAAAAACATACTCACTTTGATCATGGCCCCTAAAGGAAAACAACCCAACCCAAGAGGCAAGAAAGAGAATACTCCAAAGCCACTTTGGAATCAAGGGAAGTTCTTAACTAAAGAACATTCAAACCATTACTACAAAATAATGAGTCTAAGATCAGTGATCCCGGAAGTCAAGTTCGATCTGAAAGAAGATGAATATCCGAAGATCCAAGAACAAATTCGAAACAGAAACTGGGAAATCCTAGCTAATCCTGAAACGAAAGTGGGAAGGAACCTGGTTCAAGAGTTCTATGCTAATCTATGGCAGACAGACAGGCAAAGAATAATTGGAGCTGCCCTCTATGACCATCGAACCTTAGTCTGAGGAAAGATTGTTCATACCCATCCTGACAAAATCAGGGAGATCTTTAAGCTTCCTCAACTAAAAGATGACCCAGACTCCTTTAATAGGAGAATGATGAGGGTAAATAAAGGCTTGGACATGATTCTAGAGGATATATGCATCCCTGAAGCTAGGTGGACCACCAGCACGACTGGCATCCCAAATCAACTCAAAAGAGAAGATCTCAAACCAGTAGCCAGAGGCTGGCTGGATTTCATTGGGCGTTCTATATTGCCCACCAGCAACCGTTCTGAAGTTACTATTAAAAGAGCAGTGATGATTCACTGCATCATGTTGGGAAAAAAAGTAGAAGTCCATCAACTGATCTCGTGTGAATTATACAAAATAGCAAACAGGAATTCCAAGGACGCCAGATTGGCCTATCCAAGCTTAATTTCTATGCTCTGCAAAGATACCGGAGTGAAGATGGGAATAACAGAGTATATCTCAGTTGAGAGGCCAATCACTAGAATATCAATGGACAGACAACAGCTGTAGGATGATCCAATCAAGAAGAGAGCACAGGAAGTCCTCCCAGAACTCCCTCAATTCGAATATTGGGAACATCTTGAGGCATCTATTTCCAAATTGCAAGAAGCTATGGACCAAATAAAGGAAGAACAGAACAATCAAACTAGCATGCTTTGCAAACTGCTTAAGGAACAAGAAGAGCAAGGGCGTGATTTAAGGGAGCTGAAGCACCAGAAATTAATCCTTGAAGGACCAAGTACCCCACAGATCAAAGGAACATCTACTTCTCAGAACACAGGTTGTTGAGTTCTAAATTTAGCTTTAACTCTGTGATAATGTTATTATAGAAATTTACCTTAGGAGATATATATAGTAGTAGTAGTAATTAGTATATCTATTCTGGTTTTATTCCCAATTAAGTTATAATTTATTTTTCTCATCATCATCAGACATCAATAAAATAGTAGATAATTAGAATAAAGAAGTAATTTATTTTTTCGAGTTCTTAATAATAAAAATTATAATTAACTATATGTGGTGGCAATACTTTTTGTTCTCTAAATGAATGCTTGAACAGTGCATAATTTTTATCTTGAATTTTATGAATATTGGCTCCTGAAAGAATGAGGAACACGAAAAATACTATTGATGATCTGAAAAATCATGAATTTGATTCTTGAAGCAAGAAAAAGCAGTGAAAAAAAAAATTACAAGAAATCATTGGATTAAGAAAAGGATCCAAGGCTTTGAGCATCAGTGGATAGGAGGGCCCAAGGAAGTAGTTCCAGACCTAAGCGGCTAAATCAAGCTGTCCCTAACCATGTGCTTGTGGCATGCAGGTTCAAGTGAAAAGCTTGAGACTGAGTGGTTAAAGTCGTGATCCAAAGCAAAAGAGTGTGCTTAAGAGCTCTGGACACCTCTAACTGGGGACTCTAGTTGCTTGAGGACAAGCAACAGTTTAAGTTTGGTGTTGTGATGAGCGGATATTTTATACGCTTTTTGGGGGTAATTTCATGTAGATTTTAGTATGTTTTAATTGGTTTTTAGTAGAATATTATTAGTTTTTAGGCAAAAATCATATTTCTGGACTTTACTATGAGTTTGTGTGTTTTTCTGTGATTTCAGGTATTTTCTGGCTGAAATTGAGGGAGTTGAGCAAAAATCTGAGTTAGGCTGAAAAAGGACTGCTGATGCTGTTGGATCCTGACCTCCGTGAACTCGAAATGGATTTTCTGGAGCTACAGGAGTCCAATTGGCGCGCTCTCAACGACGTTGGAAAGTAGACATCCAGGGCGTTCCAGCAATATATAATAGTTCATACTTTGCGCGAAGATAGACAATGTAAACTGGCGTTCAACGCCAGTATCATGCTGTTGTCTGGCGTCCAACGCCAGAAACAGGTTACAAGTTGGAGTTCAACGCCAGAAACAGGTTACAACCTGGCGTTGAACGCCCAAAACAGCCCCAGGCACGTGAGAAGCTTAAGCCTCAGCCCCAGCACACACCAAGTGGGCCCCAGAAGTGGATTTCTGCATCATATATCGTAGTTTACTCATTTTCTGTAAACCTAGGTTACTAGTTTACTATTTAAACAACTTTTAGAGACTTATTTTGTACCTCATGACATTTTCAGATCTGAATTTTATACACTTTGACGGCATGAGTCTCTAAACTCCATTGTTGGGGGTGAGGAGCTCTGCAACGTCTCGATGAATTATTGCAATTGCTTCTATTTCACTCAAACGTGTGTGTGTTCCGATCTAAGATGTTTATTCGTGCTTAATTATGAAGGAGGTGATGATCCGTGACACTCATCACCTTCCTGAATCCATGAACGTGTGCCTGACAAACTCCTCCATTCTACATCAGACTGAATGAGCTTCTCTTAGATTCCTTAATCAGAATCTCCGTGGTATAAGCTAGAATTGATGGCGGCCACTCTTGAGAATCCGGAAGGTCTAAACCTTGTCTGTGGTATTCCGCGTAAGATTCAAGGATTGAATGGCTGTGATGAGCTTCAAACTCGCGATTGCTGGGCGTGATGACAAACGCAAAAGGATCAATGGATCCTATTCCAACATGATCGAGAACCAACAGCTGATTAGCCGTGCTGTGACAGAGCATCTGGACTGTTTTCACTGAGAGGATGGGAGGTAGCCACTGACAATGGTGATATCCTACATACAGCTTGCCGTAGACGGGCTTTACAAACAATTGAGTTGAATATTACATTGCAGAAATTCAGAGGACAAAGCATCTCCAAAACTCCAACATATTCCCCATTACTGCACAACAAGTAACGATTTTATTCTCTTTTATTTTTCCAATCTAATAATTCCCATTGATAATTTTGATTGATATCCTGACTAAGAATAATAAAATAAACATAGCTTGCTTCAAACCAATAATCTATGTGGGATCGACCCTTACTCACGTAAGGTATTACTTGGACGACCCAGTCCACTTGCTAGTTAGTGGTACGAAGCTGTGTTAAATAGTCCATTATTATTGGCATACACAATTTCGTGTACCATACTTCATCTTTGAACACTCTGTTGTCCTGGACTTCCTTACATATGCCTTCAAGCAGATTCTCAATCCTGGAGAGTCTATCTTCAGATGATGATGGTGAGTTGAGGTTAGAGGGTTGAGAACGATCATTTTGGGTCTGATATGGTTGTTGAGAAGAGTTGTTGCGTGGGTGTTGATATGGCCTCTGTGTTGAGTGTTGATGGGCTCCATTGTTATTTTGGCTAGGGTTATGACGCCTGGTGCACAAAATTGTGATCATCAATGGCGCCATCAACATGGTACGCTCAATTACAATCTCAACTCTTTATCACAACTTCGCACAACTAACCAGCAAGTGCACTGGGTCATACAAGTAATAAACCTTACGCGAGTAAGGGTCGATCCCACGGAGATTATTGGTATGAAGCAAGCTATGGTCATCTTGTAAATCTCAGTCAGGCAGATTTAAATGGTTATGGATGATATATGAATAGAGCATAAAATAAAGATAGAGATACTTATGTAATTCATTGGTGAGAATTTCAGATAAGCGTATGGAGATGCTTGTCCCTTCTGTCTCTCTGCTTTCCTACTGTCTTGATCCAATCCTTCTTACTCCTTTCCATGGGAAGCTGTATGTTGGGCATCACCGTTGTCAGTGGCTACAGTCCCGTCCTCTCAGTGAAAATGTTCAACGCACTCTGTCACAGCACGGCTAATCATCTGTCGGTTCTCAATCAGGTTGGAATAGAATCCATTGATTCTTTTGCCTCTATCACTAACGCCCAACCTTCAAGAGTTTGAAGCTCGTCACAGTCATTCAATCATTGAATCCTACTCAGAATACCACAGACAAGGTTTAGACCTTCCGGATTTTCTTGAATGCCGCCATCAATTCTAGCTTATACCACGACGATTCCGATTAAGGAATCCAAGAGATAAACATTCAAGCCTTGTTTGCTTGTAGAACGGAAGTGGTTGTCAGGCACACGTTCATAAGTGAGAATGATGATGAGCATCACATAATCATCACATTCATCAAGTTCTTGAGTGCAAATGAATATCTTGGAATAAGAATAAGCTGAATTGAATAGAAGAACAATAGTAATTGCATTAATACTCGAGGTACAGCAGAGCTCCACACCTTAATCTATGGTGTGTAGAAACTCCACCGTTAAAAATACATAAGAACAAGGTCTAGGCATGGCCGTGAGGCCAGCCCCCAAAACGTGATCAAAAGATCTAAAATGATCCAAAGATGATCAAAAGATCTAAAATGATCCAAAGATGAAAATACAATAGCAAAAGGTCCTATTTGTAGAGAACTAGTAGCCTAGGGTTTATAAAGATGAGTAAATGACAGAAAAATCCACATCCGGGCCCACATGGTGTGTGCTTGGGCTGAGCATTAAAGCATTTTCGTGTAGAGACTTCTCTTGGAGTTAAACGCCAGCTTTTGTGCCAGTTTGGGCGTTTAACTCCCATTCTTGTGCCAGTTCCGGCGTTTAACGCCGGGCAGTTTTGAGCTGATTTGGAACGCCGGTTTGGGCCATCAAATCTCAGGCAAAGTATGAACTATTATCCATTGCTGGAAAGCCCAGGATGTCTACTTTCCAACGCAATTGAGAGTGCCCCAATTGGGCTTCTGTAGCTCCAGAAAATTTACTTCGAGTGCAGGGAGGTCAGAATCCAACAGCATCTGCAGTCCTTTTCAGCCTCTGAATCAGATTTTTGCTCAGATCCCTCAATTTCAGCCAGAAAATACCTGAAATCACAGAAAAACACACAAACTCATAGTAAAGTCCAGAAAAGTGAATTTTAACTAAAAACTAATAAAAATACAATGAAAACTAACTAAAACATACTAAAAACATACTAAAAAATGCCAAAAAGCGTATAAATTATCCGCTCATCACAACACCAAACTTAAATTATTGCTTGTCCCCAAGCACCTGAAAATCAAATAAGATAAAAAGAAGAGAATATGCAATGAATTCCAAAAACATCTATGAAGATCAGTATTAATTAGATGAGGGGGGTTTTAGCTTTTTGCCTCTGAATAGTTTTGGCATCTCACTCTATCCTTTGAAATTCAGAATGATTGGCTTCTATAAGAACTCAGAATCCAGATAGTGTTATTGATTCTCCTAGTTAAGTATGAGGATTCTTGAACACAGCTACTTTATGAGTCTTGGCCGTGGCCCAAAGCACTCTGTCTTCCAGCATTACCACCGGATACATACATGCCACAGACACATAATTGGGTGAACCTTTTCAGATTGTGACTCAGCTTTGCTAGAGTCCCCAATTAGAGGTGTCCAGGGTTCTTAAGCACACTCTTTTTGCCGTAGATCACAACTTTATTTCTTTTTTTTTTGTTTTTCTCTCTTTTTTTTATTCACTGCTTTTTCTTGCTTCAAGAATCATTTTTATGATTTTTCAGATCCTCAGTAACGTGCTCCTTTTTCATCATTCTTTCAAGAGCCAACATTCATGAACAGCAGATTCAAAAGATATATGCACTGTTCAAGCATACATTCAGAAGTCAAAGTATTGCCACCACATCAAAATAATTAATCTGTTATAAAATTCAAAATTCATGCAATTCTTCTCTTTTTCATTTAAGAACATTTTTCATTTCATTCAAGAAAGGTGATGGATTTATAGGACATTCATAACTTTAAGGCATAGACACTAAGACATTAATGATCATAAGTCACAAACATAGATAAACATAAGCATAAAAATTCAAAAAACAGGAAAATAAAGAACAAGGAAATTAAAGAACGGGTCCACCTTAGTGATGGCAGCTTGTTCTTCCTCTTGAAGATCTTATGGAGTGCTTGAGCTCCTCAATGTCTCTTCCTTACCTTTGTTGCTCCTCTCTCATGATTCTTTGATCTTCTCTAATTTCATGGAGAAGGATGGAATGTTCTTGGTGCTCCACCCTTAGTTGTCCCATGTTGGAACTCAATTCTCCTAGGGAGGTGTTGATTTGCTCCCAACAGTTTTGTGGAGGAAAGTGCATCCCTTGAGGTATCTCAGGGATTTCATGATGAGTGGGTGACGATTGGATTTTTGACGGTTTAGAATTCACAAATGAATTCTCGTTGCAAGTATAGTTTCTAAACCAATCACTAATCCTTTCATACAAAAAGTTGTTTGTCACTAAAACAAACCCCTAAATTTATAAACCGAAGTATTGAACCTCGGGTCGTTCTCCCTAGGAATTACAATAAAGTGTCTTGTTATTGGTTTGAGTTGTTTTGGGGTTTTGGATAAGAGACATGAAAGTAAATGGCAATGAAAATAAACTAACAACTATAAAAGGCTCTTGGCAAGGTATGAGAACTAGAAGTTCTATCCTAGTTGTCCTTCTCAATTGTGATGAGAATTGTTTATTGCTACCACTTAGTTAACCCTTACTAAATAAAGGAAAGTCAAATGGATGAATTGACTTGAGCCACAAGTTCTAGCCAACTCCCAAGGAAAGACTAGCTTTAGTGCACTCCAAACCAATTAGCAATCTCTCCAATTATCAATCAACAAAGGAATTGGATAACTCAAGTGTCACTAATTACTCTACCTAGGCCAAGAGGAACAAAAATCTATACTATATCTAGAAGAGGCATTTCAACAAACACATAAAGTGCAATAGAAGTAATCATTATTAAATGCAAGAATTGAAGGAATCTACAACTACAAAAACAAGAGATCAACAATAGAAAAGTAAAGAAGAACAATTATTATGAATTACCTCTTATTGAATTGAAAGAAAATGGAAGGAACAATAGTAGATCTACAACAAAGTATAAGAACAACATAAAGGAAATTACAACAAAAGAATAGAAGAAGATGAATGTAGCAACAAGGAAATGAAGAGTAGAAGTAGAAGAATGAATAAAATCTAAATCTAAGAACTAAACCTAATCCTAATCCTAATTCTAGAGAGAAGAGAGAGCTTCTCTCTCTAGAAACTAACTCTAAACTAATCCTAATGAGTGTGTGTGAACTAATGAGTTGGAATCCCCCTTTGCTCTTCAATCCTTGGCTTTAAATAGCATCTTTGGCGCCAAAGTTGGTTGGGATTGGGCCCTACACCCCTCCAGAATTCGTTGGCCACGTTTTCATTAAAAAATCATAAACCAACACCGACGCGTATGCGCACAGCACGCGTACGCGTCCATGGGGTAATTCGCAGGTGCGCGCAAGCGCCAGGTGCGCGCGCGCGTCCATGGGCGATTTCAACTTCTTTGACTTTTCATGATTTCTCCATTTTGCATGCTTTCCCTCTTCACTCCTTTGATCCATTCCTAGCCTCTTCAATCTGAAATCACTAACAAACACATCAAGGCATCTAGTGGAATCAAAGGGAGATTAAAACCATCAAATTAAGGGTCTAAAAGCATGCTTTTACATCTAAGCACAAATAAGGAGACAACCACAAAACCATGCTATTTCAATGGGTAAATGAGGGTAAAAGGTATTAAAATCTCTTAGAATCAATGCAAGATAAACCGTCAAAACGGGGTTTGTCAGTGGGATCTCTTGTTTGCTCCATCCTTTTCTTAGTGATGGGCTTGTCCTCATCAATGAGGATGTCTCCCTCTATGTCAATTCCAACTGAATAACAGAGGTGACAAATGAGATGAGGAAAGGCTAACATTGCCAAGGTAGAGGACTTGTCCGCCACCTTATAAAGTTCTTGGGCTATAACCTCATGAACTTCTACTTTCTTTCCAATCATGATGCTATGAATCATGATGGCCCGGTCTATAGTAACTTCGGACCGGTTGCTAGTGGGAATGATTGAGCGTTGGATAAACTCCAACCATCCCCTAGCCACGGGCTTGAGGTCATGCCTTCTCAGTTGAACCGGCTTTCCTCTTGAATCTCTCTTCCATTGAGCGCCCTCTTTACAAATGTCTATGAGGACTTGGTCCAACCTTTGATCAAAGTTGACCCTTCTAGTGTAAGGGTGTTAATCTCCTTGCATCATGGGCAAGTTGAATGCCAACCTTACATTTTCCGGACTAAAATCTAAGTATTTCCCCCGAACCATTGTAAGCCAATTCTTTGGATTCGGGTTCACACTTTGATCATGGTTCTTGGTGATCCATGCATTGGCATAGAACTCTTGAACCATTAAGATTCCGACTTGTTGAATGGGGTTGGTAAGAAATTCCCAACATCTTCTTCGGATCTCATGTCGGATCTCCGGATATTCACTCTTTTTGAGTTTGAAAGGGACCTCGGGGATCACCTTCTTCATGGCCACAACTTCATAGAAGTTGTCTTGATGCACTCTTGAGATGAATCTCTCCATCTCCCATGACTCGGAGGTGGAAGCTTTTGCCTTCCCTTTCCTCTTTCTAGAGGTTTCTCCGGCCTTAGGTGCCATAAATGATTATGGAAAAACAAAAAGCAATACTTTTACCACACCAAACTTAGAAGGTTTGCTCGTCCTCGAGCAAAAGAAGAAAGAAGAGAGTAGAAGAAGAAGAAATGGAGGAGATGGAGGAGGCTTTGTGGTTCGGCCAAGGGGGAGAAGTAGTGTTTAGGTTGTGTGAAAATGAAGGAGTGAAGATGGGTTTATATAGGAGTGGAGAGAGGGGTAGGTTTCGGCCATTATGGGTGGGTTTGGGAGGGAAAGTGGTTTGAATTTAAATGGTGAGGTAGGTGGGGTTTTATGAAGGATGGATGTGAGTGGTGAAGAGAATAGTGGGATTTGATAGGTGAGGGGCTTTTGGGGAAGAGGTGTTGAGGTGATTAGTGAATGGGTGAATAAGAGAGAGAGTGGTGGGGTAGGTGGGGATCCTGTGGGGTCCACAGATCCTGAGGTGGCAAGAAATATTCATCCCTGCACCAAGTGGCAAGCAAAAATGCTCTTCATGCCAATTTTGGCATTAAACGCCGGGCTGGTGCCCATTTCTGGCGTTTAACGCCAGCTTCTTGCCCTTTCCTTGCGTTTAACACCAGTCTGGTGCCTGGTGCATGAAATTGTGATCATCAATGGTGCCATCAACATGGTATGCTCAACTGCAATCTCAACTCTTTATCACAACTTCGCACAACTAACCAGCAAGTGCACTGGGTCGTCCAAGTAATAAACCTTACGCGAGTAAGGGTCAATCCCACGGAGATTGTTGGTATGAAGCAAGCTATGGTCATCTTGTAAATCTCAGTCAGGCAGATTCAAATGGTTATGGGTGATTTATGAATAAAGCATAAAACAAGGATAGAGATACTTATGTAATTCATTGGTGAGAACTTCAGATAAGCGTATGGAGATGCTTTGTCCCTTCTGTCTCTCTGCTTTCCTACTGTCTTCATCCAATCCTTCTTACTCCTTTCCATGGCAAGCTGTATGTTGGGCATCACCGTTGTCAGTGGCTACAATCCCGTCCTCTCAGTGAAAATGTTCAACGTACCCTGTCACGGCACGGCTAATCATCTGTCGGTTCTCAATCAGGTTGGAGTAGAATCCATTGATTCTTTTGCGTCTGTCACTAACGCCCAGCCATCAGGAGTTTGAAGCTCGTCACAGTCATTCAATCATTGAATCCTACTCAGAATACCACAGACAAGGTTTAGACCTTCCGGATTCTCTTGAATGCCACCATCAATTCTAGCTTATACCACGAAGATTCTGATTAAGGAATCCAAGAGATAAACATTCAAGCCTTGTTTGCTTGTAGAACGGGAGTGGTTGTCAGGCACGCGTTCATAAGTGAGAATGATGATGAGCATCACATAATCATCACATTCATCAAGTTCTTGAGTGCGAATGAATATCTTGGAATAAGAACAAGCTGAATTGAATAGAAGAACAATAGTAATTGCATTAGTACTCGAGGTACAGCAGAGCTCCACACCTTAATCTATGGTGTGTAGAAACTCCACCGTTGAAAATACATAAGAACAAGGTCTAGGCATGGCCGAATGGCCAGCCTCCCAAAGAGGGTTCAATCATAAAAACATGATCAAAAGATGTCTAAGATTGAAAGATGAAAATACAATAGCAAAAGGTCCTATTTGTAGAGAACTAGTAACCTAGGGTTTACAGAAATGAGTAAAAGACATAAAAATCCACTATCGGGCCCACTTGGTGTGTGCTTGGGCTGAGCATTGAAGCTTTCATGTGTAGAGACTTTTCTTGGAGTTAAACGTCAGCTTTTATGCCAGTTTGGGCGTTTAACTCCCATTCTTGTGCCAGTTCCGGCGTTTAACGCTGGGCAGTTTTGAGCTGATTTGGAACGCCAGTTTGGGCCATCAAATCTCGGAAAAAGTATGAACTATTATACATTGCTGGAAAGCGCAGGATGTCTACTTTCCAACACCGTTGAGAGCGCGACAATTGGGCTTCTGTAGCTCCAGAAAATTTACCTCGAGTGCCGGGAGGTCAGAATCCAACAGCATTTGCAGTCTTTTTCAGCCTCTGAATCAGATTTTTGCTCAGGTCCCTCAATTTCAGCTAGAAAATACCTGAAATCACAGAAGAACACACAAACTCATAGTAAAGTCCAGAAAAGTGAATTTTAACTAAAAACTAATAAAAATATACTAAAACTAACTAAAACATACTAAAAACATACTAAAAACAATGCCAAAAAGCGTATAAATTATCCGCTCATCACAACACCAAACTTAAATTGTTGCTTGTCCCCAAGCAACTGAAAATCAAATAAGATAAAGAGAAGAGAATATGCAATGAATTCCAAAAACATCTATGAAGATCAGTATTAATTAGATGAGCGGGGCTTTTAGCTTTTTGCCTCTGAATAGTTTTGGCATCTCACTCTATCCATTGAAATTCAGAATGATTGACTTCTATAGGAACTCAGAATCCAGATAGTGTTATTGATTCTCCTAGTTAAGTATGACGATTCTTGAACACAGCTACTTTATGAGTCTTGGCCGTGGCCCAAAGCACTTTGTCTTCCAGTATTACCACCGGATACATACATGCCACAGACACATAATTAAGTGAACCTTTTCAGATTGTGACTCAGCTTTGCTAGAGTTCCCAATTAGAGGTGTCCAGGGTTCTTAAACACACTCTTTTTGCCTTGGATCACAACTTTATTATTTTTTTTTCTTTTTCTTTTTCTTTTTCTTCTTTTTTTTTCGTTTTTCTCACTTTTTTTCTTTTTTTTTTGTATTCACTGCTTTTTCTTGCTTCAAGAATCATTTTTATGATTTTTCAGATCCTCAGTAACATGTCTCCTTTTTCATCAATCTTTCAAGAGCCTATATTCATGAACCACAAATTCAAAAGACATATGCACTATTCAAGCATACATTCAGAAAACAAAAGTATTGCCACCACATCAAAATAATTAATCCGTTATAAAATTCAAAATTCATGCAATTCTTCTCTTTTTCAATCAAGAACATTTTTCATTTAAGAAAGGTGACGGATTCATAGGACATTCATAACTTTAAGGCATAGACACTAAGACACTAATGATCATAAGACACAAACATAGATAAACATAAGCATTAAAATTCAAAAAACAGGAAAATAAAGAACAAGGAAATTAAAGAACGGGTCCACCTTAGTGATGGCGGCTTGTTCTTCCTCTTGAAGGTCTTATGGAGTGTTTGAGCTCCTCAATGTCTCTTCATTGTCTTTGTTTCTCCTCTCTCATGATTCTTTGATCTTCTCTAATTTCATGGAGGAGAATGGAATGTTCTTGGTGCTCCACCCTTAGTTGTCCCATGTTGGAACTCAATTCTCCTAGGGAGGTGTTGATTTGCTCCCAATAGTTTTGTGGAGGAAAGTGCATCCCTTGAGGCATCTCAGGGATTTCATGATGAGTGGGATCTCTTGTTTGCTCCATCCTTTTCTTAGTGCTGGGCTTGTCCTCATCAATGGGGATGTCTCCCTCTATGTCAATTCCAACTGAATAACAGAGGTGACAAATGAGATGAGGAAAGGCTAACCTTGCCAAGGTAGAGGACTTGTCCGCCACCTTATAAAGTTCTTGGGCTATAACCTCATGAACTTCTACTTCCTCTCCAATCATGATGCTATGAATCATGATGGCCCGGTCTATAGTAACTTCGGACCGGTTGCTAGTGGGAATGATTGAGCGTCGGATAAACTCCAACCATCCCCTAGCTACGGGCTTGAGGTCATGCCTTCTCAGTTGAACCGGCTTCCCTCTTGAATCTCTCTTCCATTGAGTGCCCTCTTCACAAATGTCTATAAGGACTTGGTCCAACCTTTGATCAAAGTTGACCCTTCTAGTGTAAGGGTGTTCATCTCCTTGCATCATGGGCAAGTTGAATGCCAACCTTACATTTTCCGGACTAAAATCTAAGTATTTCTCCCGAACCATTGTAAGCCAATTCTTTAGGTCCGGGTTCACACTTTGATCATGGTTCTTGGTGATCCATGCATTGGCATAGAACTCTTGAACCATTAAAATTCTGACTTGTTGAATGGGGTTGGTAAGAACTTCCCAACCTCTTCTTCGAATCTCATGTCGGGTCTCCGGATATTCACTCTTTTTGAGTTTGAAAGGGACCTCGGGGATCACCTTCTTCAAGGCCACAACTTCATAGAAGTGGTCTTGATGCACCCTTGAGATGAATATCTCCATCTCCCATGACTCGGAGGTGAAAGCTTTTGCCTTCCCTTTCCTCTTTCTAGAGGTTTCTCCGGCCTTGGATGCCATAAATGGTTATGGAAAAACAAAAAGCAATGCTTTTACCACACCAAACTTAAAATGTTTGCTCGTCCTCGAGCAAAAGAAGAAAGAAGATAGTAGAAGAAGAAGAAATAGAGGAGATGGAGATGGCTTTATGGTTCGGCCAAAGGGGGAGAAGTAGTGTTTAGGGTGTGTGAAAATGAAGGAGTGAAGATGGGTTTATATAGGGGTGGAGAGAGGGCTAGGGTTCGGCTATGGGAGGGAAAGTGGTTTGAATTTGAATAGTGAGGTAGGTGGGGTTTTATGAAGGATATATGTGAGTGGTGAAGAGTTTTTGGGGAAGAGGTGTTGAGGTGATTGGTGATTGGGTGAAGAAGAGAGAGTGGTGGGGTTGGTGGGGATCCTGTGGGGTCCACAGATCCTGAGGTGTCAAGGAAAAGTCATCCCTGCACCAAGTGGCGAGCAAAAATGCTCTCTATGCCAATTCTGGCGTTAAACGCCGGGCTGGTGCCCATTTCTGGCGTTTAACGCCAACTTCTTGCCCTTTCCTGGCGTTTAACACCAGTCTGGTGCCCCTTTCTGGTGTTAAACGCCCAGAATGGTGCCACACTGGGCGTTAAACACCCATTTGCTGCCCTTACTGGCGTTTAAACGCCAGCAAGGTCTTCCTCCAGGGTGTGCTATTTTTCTTTCTGTTTTTCATTCTGTTTTTGCTTTTTCAATTAATTTTGTGACTTCTCATGATCATCAACCTACAGAAAACATGAAATAACAAAGGAAAATATATTAAATATAACATTGGGTTGCCTCCCAACAAACGCTTCTTTAATGTCAGTAGCTTGACAGTGGGCTCTTATGGAGCCTCACAGATACTCAGAGCAATGTTGGAACCTCCCAACACCAAACTTAGAGTTTGAATGTGGGGGTTCAACACCAAACTTAGAATTTAGTTGTGGCCTCCCAACACCAAACTTAGAGTTTGACTGTGGGGGCTCTGTTTGACTCTGTTTTGAGAGAAGCTCTTCATGCTTCCTCTCCATGGTGACAGAGGGATATCCTTGAGCCTTAAACACAAAGGATTCTTCATTCACTTGAATGATCAATTATCCTCTGTCCACATCAATCACAGCCTTTGCTGTGGCTAGGAAGGGTCTGCCAAGGATGATGAATTCATCCATGCACTTCCCAGTCTCTAGGACTATGAAATCAGCAGGGATGTAATGGTCTTCAACCTTTACCAAAACATCCTCTACAAGTCCATAAGCTTGTTTTCTTGAATTGTCTGCCATCTCTAGTGAGACTCTTGCAGCTTACACCTCAAAGATCCCTAGCTTCTCCATTACAGAGAGAGGCATGAGGTTTATACTTGACCTTAGGTCACATAGAGCCTTCTTAAAGGTCATGGTGCCTATGGTACAAGGTATTGAAAACTTCCCAGGATCCTGTCTCTTTTGAGGTAATCTATGCCTAGACAAGTCATCCAGTTCTTTGGTGAGCAATGGGGGTTCATCCTCCCAAGTCTCATTACCAAATAACTTGTCATTTAGCTTCATGATTGCTCCAAGGTATTTAGCAACTTGCTCTTCAGTGACATACTCATCCTCTTCAGAGGAAGAATACTCATCAGAGCTTATGAATGGCAGAAGTAAATCTAGTGGAATCTCTATGGTCTCAGTGTGAGCCTCAGATTCCCATGGTTCCTCATTAAGGAACTCATTGGAGGCCAGTGGACGTCCATTGAGGTCTTCCTCAGTGGCGTTCACTGCCTCTCCCTCCTCTCCTAGTTCGGCCATGTGGGTCATGTTAATGGTCTTGCATTCTCCTTTAGGATTCTCTTCTGTATTGCTTGGAAGAGTACTAGGAGGGAGTTCAGTAATTTTCTTGCTCAGCTGTCCCACTTGTGCCTCCAAGTTTCTAATGGAGGACCTTGTTTTAGTCATGAAACTTTGAGTGGTTTTGATTAGATCAGAGACCATTGTTGCTAAGTCAGAGTGGCTCTGCTTAGAATTCTCTGTCTGTTGCTGAGAAGATGATGGAAAAGGCTTGCCATTGCTAAACCTGTTTCTTCCACCATTATTGTTGTTGAAACCTTGTTGGGGTCTCTGTTGATCCTTCCATGAGAGATTTGGATGATTTATCCATGAAGAATTATAGGTGTTTCCATAGGGTTCTCCCATGTAATTCACCTCTTCCATTGAAGTGTTCTCAGGATCATAAGCTTCTTCTTCAGATGAAGCGTCCTTAGTACTGCCTGGTGCAGCTTGCATTCCAGACAGACTTTGAGAAATCAGATTGACTTGCTGAGTCAATATTTTGTTCTGAGCCAGTATGGCATTCAGAGTATCAATCTCAAGAACTCCTTTCTTCTGATTTGTCCCATTGTTCACAGGATTCCTTTCAGAAGTGTACATGAATTGGTTATTTGCAACCATTTCAATGAGCTCTTGAGCTTCTGTAGATGTCTTCTTCAGATGAAGAGATCCTCCAGCAGAGCTGTCCAATGACATCTTGGACAGTTCAGACAGACCATCATAGAAAATACCTATGATGCTCCATTCAAAAAGCATGTCAGAGGGACACTTTCTGATCAATTGTTTATATCTTTCCCAAGCTTCATAGAGGGATTCTCCTTCCTTCTGTCTGAAGGTTTGGACTTCCACTCTAAGCTTACTCAATTTTTGAGGTGGAAAGAACTTTGCCAAAAAGGCATTGACTAGCTTTTCCCAAGAGTTCAGGCTTTCTTTAGGTTGTGAATCCAACCATATCCTAGCTCTGTCTCTTACAGCAAAAGGGAATAGCATAAGTCTGTAGACCTCAGGGTCAACCCCATTAGTCTTGACAGTGTCACAGATTTGTAAGAATTCAGCTAAAAACTGATGAGGATCTTCCAATGGTAGTCCATGGAACTTGCAATTCTGTTGCATTAGAGAAACTAATTAAGGCTTAAGCTCAAAGTTGTTTCCTCCAATGGCAGGGATAGAGATGCTTCTCCCATAGATGTCGGGAGTAGGTGCAGTAAAGTCACCCAGCACCTTCCTTGCATTGTTGGCATTGTTGTTGTTTTCGGCTGCCATGGGTTCTTCTTCTCTGAAGATTTCTGTTAGGTCCTCTACAGAGAGTTGTGCCTTAGCTTCTCTCAGCTTTCGCTTCAAGGTCCTTTCAGGTTCAGGGTCAGCCTCAACAAGAATGCTTTTGTCTTTGCTCCTGCTCATATGAAAGAGAAGAGAACAAGAAAATATTGAATCCTCTATGTCACAGTATAGAGATTCCTTGAGGTGTCAGAGGAAAAGAAAAATATAAGGAAGAAGTAGAAGAATTCAAACTTATCAACAGAGATGGAGTTCGAAATGTTCATTGAAGAATAGTGTTAGTCCATAAATAGAAGGATGTGAGAAGAGGGGAAGAAATTTTCGAAAATTAAGTAAAAGATTTTAAAAACATTTTGAAAAATACTAATTGATTTTCGAAAACTAAGAGTGGAAAAGAAATCAAGTGATTTTTGAAAAAGATTTTGAAATTAGAAATTAAAAAGATATGATTGAAAAATATTTTGAAAAAGATGTGATTAAAAAGATATGATTTAAAAGTTATGGTTTTAAAAAGATGTGATTGAGAATATATGATTTGAAAAACAATTTAAAAAGATTTCATTTTTAAAATTAATGACTTGGCTAACAAGAAAAGATATGATTCAGACATTAAACCTGTTCATACCCTGACCGAGCTCTCCAAACTCGGTAATGCTGATAGAAGGCCCGACCTCGACCCAAGGCCCACGTTCGAGGTCGGACCTCGGACAAACAGGCCAAAGAAAGGCCCATCAGAAGGAACTAAGCCCAAAACCTAAAGGCCGAAAGGGCCTGGGAAAGGCGGTTCCGCAAAGATAGAGATGAATCTCCCAAAAGATAAGATAAGATAAGAATATCTTATCCAGGGATGATCGCAGCCAACTACTATAAATACACTGGAGCACCCAGGTATAACTCATACTCTAATTCTACTTGATATCTGCTTGGACCCATGCTAACTTAAGCATCGGAGTGTCATTGCAGGTACAACCCCCCGCCGTTCAGCACAACCAGCTCGGGTCACAGACCCCCCACCTCGGGCCTTGCCAGAAGACCGAGCTATACGTTTCAGGTAACCCTCGGAACATTGGCGCCGTTGCCGGGGACCTGGAAGTCATCCCTTTACCATGGCGGACGACCCTCCCAACAATAACCACGCTACATCAGAACAAGAAGAGGAAGTTGACACCGGAGAACGGCCGGACAGCCCTCTATCACCACGCACTCCAGGAGGAAACAAACAGAATCGCCCAAAGACATCACCCCCAGACAAAGATCCACAAAATCCCGAAAGAGAAAAAAGTTCGGAGATTCTGGAAACAGTTCGGGCACAACAAAGCCGGCTGAGACAACTCGAAGAGGACGTAAAGAAGCAGAAGGAAACTGAACAGGATCTGAGAAGGGAAGCTCGCAAACGCAGAGAATTGGAAGAAAAACTGCGGAAGATAGAGGCCAACCTAAAAGATCGGACGGAACACGGCACCACTCCCGAAAGCAACCATGATCCCTTCACACAAGAGATCATGAAAGAGAAGGTACCGCGAAACTTCAAACCACCAGATATGGACCTCTACGACGGCACCACCGATCCAAGTCATCACCTCAGCAATTTCAGAAGCAGAATGTACTTAGTCGACGCCTCCGACGCGATTCGATGCAAAGCCTTCCCCACCACTCTCACTAAGTCAGCCATGAAGTGGTTCGACAACCTGCCACCAGGATCAATCTCCAGCTTTGAAGACCTGACCAAAAAATTCTTAACAAGGTTCTCTATTCAAAAGGACAAGGCAAAACATGCCCCCAGCCTACTCGGGATCAAACAAGGCAACCAAGAAACTCTCAGAGAGTACATGGAGCGATTCAACAAGGCCTGCCTGGACATACAACACTTGCCCACGGAAGCAGCCATCATGGGACTAGCAAACGGCCTAAAAGAAGGACCGTTTAGCCAATCCCTATCCAAAAGATACCCGACCTCCTTATACGAAGTACAAGAACGGGCAGGAAAGTATATCAACATGGAAGAAACCTCCCAGCTGAGAGACTCTTCCAGGAAGGAGTCAACCTACCCGCCCCGAGATCGAGATCGGGAACAGAAAAAGAAAGAAGAATCCAACTCGGACAAGCCACGAAAATACCACAGCTACATTCCCCTCCGAGTCTCCCTGGTAGACGTCTACAGAGAAGTATGCCACACTGAGAAGATCCCACCACCCAAACCTCTGAAGCACAAGAGAGCAGGAAGAGATCGGTCCGAGTACTGCGAATATCACAGACTCTACGGCCACTCTACTAACGACTGCCACGACTTAAAGAATGTTATAGAAAAGCTAGCCAGAGAGGGAAAACTCGACAGATACATAGCTGAGAAAGGAGAAGAAACCAGAAAGAGAAGACGGGGAGATAACGAAGATCGGGCCGAGCAAACACGAACCCCGCGAACTCCTGAAAGGCACATACACATGATAAACGGAGGTTTCGCAGGGGGAGGGACATCCAAATCCTCACGGAAGAGACACCTCAAAGAAGTCTACCATGTCCGAGAAGACAGCCCCTTACCCGAGTTACCTACTATCTCATTTACCCGAGAAGATGCTCTTGGAATAATACCCGGACACGACGACCCTATGGTGATCACCATCATCCTAGCCAACGCCAACTTACATCGAACCCTGATCGACCAAGGAAGCTCAGCAGATATCCTGTTCAAAGCAGCCTTCGACAAGCTCGGACTCGAAGAAAAAGAGCTAAAAGCCTATCCCACTGACCTGTTTGGACTAGGAGATACCCCGATCCGCCCCTTGGGATACATCTCATTACACACTACCTTTGGAAAAGGCGAGCAAATCAAAACACTAAGCATCGACTACATTGTAGTCGACGTCACTTCAGCATACAATGCCCTCATCGGACGACCAACCCTAAACAGACTAGCGGCTATAGTCTCGACCCCACACCTCTGTATGAAGTTCCCTACCGCAAAGGGAATCGCTACCCTAAAAGGCGACCAAAAACTAGCACGACGATGCTACAACGAAAGCCTGAGCCTAAAAGGGAAAGAGGTCAACACAATAGAACTCGGGCGAGTCCAAGCCCGAGAAGATCTTCGGCCACAACCAGAAGGAGAGACCGAAAAGATCCAGATCGGGAACACACCCGAGAAAGTAACAAACATAGGGGCAAACCTCGAGGCAGGCCTAAAGGAGGAACTCACAACCCTCTTAAGGGAGAATTCCGACCTCTTCGCCTGGAAAGCCTCCGATATACCAGGCATAAGCCCCGACCTGATGTGCCATAAGCTATCAGTATACCCGGGATCCCGACCTGTCCAACAAAGACGCAGGAAGCTCGGGCCCGAACGCATGCAAGCAATAGAAGAACAAGTGCAAGCACTACTAGATGCAGGGTTCATTAGGGAAGTAAAGTACCCCCTATGGCTCGCAAACGTGGTCCTAGTGAAGAAGCCCAATGGAAAATAGAGGATGTGCGTCGACTACACGGATCTCAACAAAGCCTGCCCCAAAGATCCATATCCACTACCGAACATCGACGCCTTAGTCGATGCCGCTTCGGGCTACAGATACCTCTCCTTCATGGATGCATACTCGGGATACAATCAAATCCCGATGTATGGACCCGACCAAGAAAAGACCTCGTTCATAACCCCAAGGGCAAACTACTGCTACGTAGTAATGCCCTTCGGGCTGAAGAACGCAGGGGCAACCTACCAGAGGCTAATGAACAAAGTGTTCTCAGAACACATCGGGCTACAGCTAGAGGTGTACGTCGAGGACATGCTAGTAAAGACACAAGAAGACAGAAACTTGGTCGCCGACCTCAGCAGTATCTTCGACACCCTCCGGAAACACAACATGAGACTTAACCCGACAAAGTGCACCTTCGCCGCAGAAGCCGGGAAGTTCTTAGGCTTCATGCTGACTCAGAGAGGCATCGAAGCAAATCCGGACAAATGCCAAGCAATACTCAATATGAAAAGCCCGACGTGTGTCAAAGAAGTACAACAACTAAATGGGAGACTAGCCGCCCTATCAAGATTCTTAGCAGGATCAGCGATAAGATCACTCCCTCTCTACTCACTCCTAAAGAAAGGGAAACCCTTCTCTTGGACCCCGGAATGCGAAAAGGCCTTCCAAGAATTCAAGGAATTCCTCGGGCAGCCACCAATCTTAACCCGACCTCTAAAAGGGGAAGAGCTCGTACTATACCTGTCGGTCGGACATCGGGCAGTCGCCTCGGCACTAATACGAGAAAATGAGGAGGGGCAACACCCCATATACTTCGTAAGCAAAGCACTACAAGGGGCCGAATTAAACTATCAGAAAATAGAGAAATTCGCCTATGCACTAGTGTTCACAGCTCGGAGACTCCGCCCCTACTTTCAAGCCCACACCATCAAAGTCCGGACAAACCAACCCATGAGACACATCCTACAAAAGACAGACATGGCAGGACGAATCCTACAATGGGCGGTGGAATTGTCCGAGTTCGACCTCCACTATGAAGCCCGGACTGCCATAAAATCTCAATACCTAGCCGACTTCGTCGCAGAATACACTGAGACCCCGGGAACCCCACTCTCATGGAATCTGTATGTCGACGGATCCTCAAACAAAACAGGAAGCGGGGCCGGTGTTATACTCGAAAGCGATCAAGGAACACGGATTGAGCTATCCCTAAAATTCGAGTTCCAGGCCTCAAATAACCAAGCCGAATACGAAGCCCTACTAGCGGGACTAAAACTAGCCGAAAAGGTCAGAGCAAAGAGGATCACGATCTTCAGCGACTCCCAGGTCGTCACATCACAAGTAAATGGAAGCTACCAGGCCAAAGACCCTACTATGAAAAAATACCTAGACCAAACACAGGCGCAATCACGACACTTCCCGGAAATACAAATCCAGCACATACCCCGGGAGCAAAATGCCCGGGCAGACGCCCTCTCAAAACTTGCTAGCACCAAGCCCGGAGGGAACAACAGAAGTCTCCTCCAAGAAACTCTACAATCCCCCTCCGTGTTAAGGGAGGAAGAAATACTAAATATATCCGGGCAACAACAAGGATGGATAACCCCCATACTCAACTATCTGAAATCGGGAACTCTCCCCGCCGAAAGAAAAGAAGCTAAAAGGCTTACAAAAGACGCCCAGAACTACACGTTAATCCACGACGTATTATACAGAAGAGGATTCTCAAACCCCCTCCTGAGGTGCGTCCCGACCACAGAAACAAAGAGCGTCCTCGAAGAAGTCCACAAAGGCATGTGTGGGAACCATCTCGGAGCCCGGGCCCTGTCCAAGAAAATAGTCAGAGCCGGGTTCTACTGGCCGACCTTGCAAAGAGACGCGGCAGAGTTTGTGAAAATATGCCCCCCCTGCCAAAAACACGCCAATTTTCACAAAGCACCGCCCGAAGACCTCATAAGCATCACCGCACCATGGCCCTTCGCAAAGTGGGGACTCGACCTACTCGGCCCATTCCCACAAGGACCGGGGCAAGTCAAGTACCTCATAGTAGGGGTCGACTACTTCACAAAGTGGATCGAGGCTGAACCCTTAGCCACTATTACGGCTCAGAAAAAGCCGTAAATTCCTATACAAAAACATTGTCACGAGGTTCGGAGTCCCCTACTCCATCACAACAGACAATGGAACACAGTTCACAGACACAAGTTTTCAGAACTTGGTGGCCGAGCTAAAAATCAAACAGCAGTTCACATCGGTCGAACACCCGCAAGCCAATGGACAAGCAGAGGCCGCAAATAAAGTCATCTTGGCCGGGTTAAAACGAAGACTCCAAGAGGCCAAAGGGGCATGGGCCGATGAACTCCCCCAGGTATTATGGGCATATCGGACAACCCCGCACTCTACAACAGGAGAATCCCCATTCCGACTAGCCTACGGAATGGAGGCAATGATTCCCGTCGAAATAGACGAAGGATCACCCAGAACCATCTTCTACAACGAAGGAGGCAACCCTCAGGCACAAAGGGAAGAACTCGACCTCCTAC
This sequence comes from Arachis stenosperma, assembly GCF_014773155.1. Classification (NCBI taxonomy): domain Eukaryota; kingdom Viridiplantae; phylum Streptophyta; class Magnoliopsida; order Fabales; family Fabaceae; genus Arachis; species Arachis stenosperma. Next base: position 32,007,092 of record NC_080382.1, on the reverse strand, counting down.
CCGAGGTCCGAGAAAGAGCCCGAATCAGAGAAGAAGTCTTAAAACGACGAACGGCCCTCAGATATAACCGAAAGGTGATAAAACGAAGCTTCTCCACTCACGACCTGATTTTAATCTGAAACGACATCGGAACACAAAAATCGGGAGAAGGAAAGCTAGCCGCAAATTGGAAGGGGCCCTACAAAGTAACAGAAATCTTAGGGACAGGCTACTACAAGATATCCGACCTAGAAGGCAACGAGCTGCCCAGAACCTGGCACGCCTGTAACCTAAGACGATACTACAGCTAGAATAACTTAACCCGAGGTGTACTCTTTTTCCCCACGAGGGTTTTTTAATGAGACACCCGGTTAAGTAGGACACCCGACCTAGTCAAAAGGGTAAACACTTTGTACATATTCTTCTTTTTAATACTAATCAAATTTCTTTATTTTCTCTTTCTCGTTATAAAGCATATCCTAAAAAGTACCCCACCAAGGCGCATTAATTTATGCTCGGCAAAACGCAAAAAATCATTTGCCAAAGGCCATACGAGGTCGGCAAAGATGAAGCGACGAGGTTCAAATTAATGTGAGAAGTTATAAAAGTAACTCTGAAATGGCTCAAAAAAGCCAAATAGAAAAGAAGTTACAAAAATAACTTAAAAAAGGCCGACCAAACAACGAAGTCGGACCTGACCAAAGGGGTACTCAAGGATCCCGATGTCCGAGAGTAAACTCGGACCCAAGAAAGAAGCTGGCAAAAGAACCAGGACTTCGAGAAACGCTAGCTAAAAAGTTGTTACCCAAAAACAACTAAAAAGCAAAAAGCGAGAAAGTCAAGGCGCTAGCTAAAAAGTTGTTACCCAAAAACAACTAAAAAGCAAAAAGCGAGAAAGTCAAGGCGCTAGCTAAAAAGTTGTTACACAAAAACAACTAAAAAGCAAAAAGCGAGAAAGTCAAGGCGCTAGCTAAAAAGTTGTTACCCAAAAACAACTAAAAAGCAAAAAGCGAGAAAGTCAAGGCGCTAGCTAAAAAGTTGTTACCCAAAAACAACTAAAAAGCAAAAAGCGAGAAAGTCAAGGCGCTAGCTAAAAAGTTGTTACCCAAAAACAACTAAAAAGCAAAAAGCGAGAAAGTCAAGGCGCTAGCTAAAAAGTTGTTACCCAAAAACAACTAAAAAGCAAAAAGCGAGAAAGTCAAGGCGCTAGCTAAAAAGTTGTTACCCAAAAACAACTAAAAAGCAAAAAGCGAGAAAGTCAAGGCGCTAGCTAAAAAGTTGTTACCCAAAAACAACTAAAAAGCAAAAAGCGAGAAAGTCAAAGCACTAGCTAAAAGGTTGTTACCCAAAAACAACTAAAAAGCAAAAAGCGAGAAGTCAAAGCGCTAGCTAAAAAGTTGTTACCCAAAGACAACTAAAAAAGCAAAAAGCGGGAAGTCAAAACGCTAGCTAAAAAGTTGTTATCCGAGAACAACTAAAAAGCATAAAAGCGGAACAAGACAAATCGAAACACAAAGCATGGCATACTAAAAGCTACAAGAGTAGCTAAAATAGCAGAACAGGTGTCCAAAATGTTTGCAGAAAACATCCAAAAAACAAAAAGCCCACAGGTCGGGCAAAAGCACAAAAAGTACAAAAAATTACAGAGGATCAAGGCCCTTTCCAGACTCCGCATCAACACCTGGCTGAAACATGGATATCGGGACTGCAGGAACAGCACCATCGCTTGGAACCTCCATACCAACTCTATCCTCGGCCAAAGGTGAAGTCGGGTTCACGACCGGAGCCTCGGGGTCGGACACCGGAGCCTTGGGGTCGGACATCGGAACCTCATCCTCAACAGGGGCAGGAACAATCTTCCCCTCCACAACCATGTTATCCGTACTGAACAAACTGAGATCCAATTCGGGAGCAAGAACCCGGACCTGATCCCTCAAATTCACAAACATAGCATCCATACCCTTGGCCACATTATCTTCCAGCTCATAAAAGTCATCCCGAGCAGATTGCAGCTTCTCCTTCGTCTCCACAAGCTCAGCATACAGCTTGGTATAGTTCTCCGTCGCCACCCTCGCCATCTCCTCAGACGTCTTCGCCACCGCCACAGCCGCGGTAGCCCTAGTCTTCTCTTCCTCCAAAGACTCCTCCAGCTCGGCAATCCTAGCATCCTTCAGCTGACTAACCTTATCAAGCTCGGACCGGGCCTTCTCAAGTCGGGAGCTGGTCGCCCCAAGGGGAGCTTTCTTAAACTCCCGAGCAATGGCGGCATGAAGGCTAGCCATCCGAACACAACTCCGCGCCATATACTGAAAGTGATGCTCCATGGACGCATCATCAGTAGAAATAAAAGTCTGAGGAAGAATGTGCTGCTCAACCCAACCGAGAGCATCGAAATCCTTGTCATTGAAACCAGCAGGCTCTCGGGAAGTCTTCTGTTTCTTGGGGGGAGGACCCGAGGTCGAGGTCGGGGAAAGCTGACCGGGTCCGGAGGTCGGAGGATCCTGAGTTATAGCTCGGAACTGAGGGACCGGAATGGTCTTCGACCGAGTCTGAACACCAATTGTAGTCTTCTGCGGAGAAGGTCGGGGAGAAGCTTCAGCCTCGATATTCCGAGATGCCGCAGATTTCTTCGCTCGACGGAGAAACTTCATAGAATCAGCCTGAGAAGACATCTCTGCAGAAACGAAACAAAGAGGTTATCAAACAGAAAGATCAAAACAAAGTCAAAATATGAAAATGAAATCTCAAAAAGAGGTCGGGAACTACCTAACTCGGAACGGAGAAGGCTTGGATCTCCCAACATTTTCTTCGTATCCAAGTGAGGTGCCCGACCCCATAGACTGCTCAACACACCAACGAAAGCCTGTTCCACCTCATCTAGACTCTCGAAAGTGTACTTAACCGACACCACACTCTCTTGCCAACAAAGAGGAAACGAAGGCTCCCCACTCTCATCTAAGAAAAAAGGTCGGACATCTCCAACAGCCCGGACTTTGAAGTAATAGTTTTTGAAATCGTGAAACGACTCATCATACAAAGTGCAAAATTTCCTACCCTGGTTAGCCCTAAACGAAACCCAGGACACCTTCCCAGCACCCGACCCCGGCTTCGTCAGTACAAACAGATAAGAAAAAAGAGAAACAGAAGGGGAGACGCCTAAAATCTGACACAAAAGTTGGAAAAGCTTTAAAAACGCCCAAGAGTTCGGATGGAGTTGTGTAGGGGCAAGGTTACAAGACCAAAGGACCTCGGATTCCAGGTCGGTGAAAGGAAGACGGACACCTAGCTTGGAGAAGAAACAATCATAAGCATAGAAGAAAAGTTTCTCGGAACTCTCTAACGGCGGAAAACATACCCTCTCCTCGGACTCCGGGGCTGCTAACTCGTAATCCCGCTCAGACTCCCTGTTCTCACAAATACTACACTCCCTACGGAACCTAATCAGATACTCAGAATCTACAACAGACGGGACCCTTAAAGGAGCAGGATCTACCCAACCTAGACCACTCGGAATCTTGGTCGACATTGCTTGAAACACCTTTCGAGACATAAAAAAATCTTGCCTACAAAGAAAGAATACAACAGCAAGACAAAAATCACACAAAGGCAGAAAAACCAAATTCAACAAAAACAAAAGAAAGCAAAGTTCTTTTACAAACAAGAAGGCAGCAACTCGAATAACAAAAATGGATCGGAGAAAAGAGTCCCCCGACACACACATACAAAGCAATAGCGGCGCCTCTTTTCGGGGCAACCCGGGCATAGAAGATATCAGAAAAAAGAAGCGTACGAAGAATAAAAGCGAAAAAAGCAAACCTGGAAAAGAAGAAAGCGACGAGCTCCGACGAAAGGAAAAACGGCGGCGCAGAAAAGAACTCTGAAAAAACGCACAAAAAATGGAAGACGAAGAACAGAGAGAAAGAAGAGAAGATGCTCGAAAAGAAGTGATGAATAAACAAAGAAAAATGAAGAAAGGGGCAAATAAATAAAGCCTCCACAGAGCGCCGCACGGAAATCGAGGAAGAAAACGGTAACAAGCAATAAATGCTGAAACGACCGTTTTCAAATTTTGAAAAACTACTATGCCCGAGCTCGACCTTCCGAAAAAAGACGAACTCGGGCAGGGGCACTGTTCATACCCTGACCGAGCTCTCCAAACTCGGTAATGCTGATAGAAGGCCCGACCTCGACCCAAGGCCCACGTTCGAGGTCGGACCTCGGACAAACAGGCCAAAGAAAGGCCCATCAGAAGGAACTAAGCCCAAAACCTAAAGGCCGAAAGGGCCTGGGAAAGGCGGTTCCGCAAAGATAGAGATGAATCTCCCAAAAGATAAGATAAGATAAGAATATCTTATCCAGGGATGATCGCAGCCAACTACTATAAATACACTGGAGCACCCAGGTATAACTCATACTCTAATTCTACTTGATATCTGCTTGGACCCATGCTAACTTAAGCATCGGAGTGTCATTGCAGGTACAACCCCCCGCCGTTCAGCACAACCAGCTCGGGTCACAGACCCCCCACCTCGGGCCTTGCCAGAAGACCGAGCTATACGTTTCAGGTAACCCTCGGAACAAAACCTTTCTCAACAGAAAATGCAACATACTTAAAATGTTGAATCAAATCATTAATTGTTAGCAAGTATCTTAAAAAAAAAGAAAGAAATTGATTTTGAAAAATATATGATTGAAAAGATATGATTTGAAAAAGATTTGATTTTGAAAAATTTTGAAAACTTGAAAAAAAATTTGAATTAAAAACAAAATCTTCCCTCTTGTGTCATCCTGGCGTTAAACGCCCAGAATGGTATACATTCTGGCGTTTAACGCCCAAAGCTCTACCCTTTTGGGTGTTAAACGCCCAGCCAGGCACCCTGGCTGGCGTTTAAACGCCAGTTTTCCTTTCTCACTGGGCGTTTTGAACGCCCATCCTTTTTCTGTGTAATTCCTCTGCTGAATGTTCTGAATCTTTAATTCTTTGTATTATTGACTTGAAAAGACACAAATTAAATTTTTTTTTTGGATTTTCAATAATGAGGAATAATCAAAATGCAACTAAGATCAAATAAACAATGCATGTGAGACACCAAACTTAGAAGTTTGTATACTATTGACACTAACAAAATGAGAATGCATATGAGAAACAACAAAACACTCAGGACAAGAGAATTTAAAGATCATAGCAAGAAAATCATCAAGAACAACTTGAAGATCACTGAAGACACATGAATGAATTCGAAAAATGCAAGAAGAACAGAAACATGCAATTGACACCAAACTTAAAATGAGACACTAGACTCAACAAGAAACATAAAATATTTTTGGTTTTTATGATTTTGTATTTTTTTTGGATTTTTTTCGAAAATTAAGTGGAAAAGAAAATAAAGATATCAAAATTCTTAATGAGAATTCCAGGAATCATGCAATGTTAGTCTAAAGCTTTAGTCTAAAGGAATTAGACATGGCTAGCCAAGCTTCAGCAGGACATTACATTCAAGAGCTAAATTGATGAGAATCAATCAGCTTTGGTGATGATAATGACATCACCTTGAAACACTAGAATTCATTCTTAAGAACTCTGAAGAAAAATACCTAATCTAAGCAACAAGATGAACCGTCAGTTGTCCAAACTCAAAACAATCCCTGGCAACGGTGCCAAAAACTTGGTGCAGGAAATTGTGATCATCAATGGCACCATCAACATGGTACGCTCAATTGCAATCTCAACTCTTTATCACAACTTCGCACAACTAACCAGCAAGTGCATTGGGTCGTCCAAGTAATAAACCTTACGCGAGTAAGGGTCGATCCCACGGAGATTGTTGGTATGAAGCAAGCTATGGTCATCTTGTAAATCTCAGTCAGGCAGATTCAAATGGTTATGGATGATATATGAATAGAGCATAAAATAAAGATAGAGATACTTATGTAATTCATTGGTGAGAATTTCAGATAAGCGTATGGAGATGCTTGTCCCTTCCGTCTCTCTGCTTTCCTACTATCTTCATCCAATCCTTCTTACTCCTTTCCATGGCAAACTGTATGTTGGGCATCACCGTTGTCAGTGGCTACAGTCCCGTCCTCTCAGTGAAAATGTTCAACGCACTCTATCACAGCACAGCTAATCATCTGTCGGTTCTCAATCAGGTTGGAATAGAATCCATTGATTCCTTTGCGTCTGTCACTAACGCCCAGCCTTCAGGAGTTTGAAGCTTGTCACAGTCATTCAATCATTGAATCCTACTTAGAATACCACAGACAGGCTTAGACCTTCCGGATTCTCTTGAATGCCGCCATCAATTCTAGCTTATACCACGAAGATTCCGATTAAGGAATCCAAGAGATAAACATTCAAGCCTTGTTTGCTTGAACGGAAGTGGTTGTCAGGCACGCGTTCATAAGTGAGAAGGATGATGAGCGTCACATAATCATCACATTCATCAAGTTCTTGAGTGCGAATGAATATCTTAGAATAAGAATAAGCTGAATTGAATAGAAGAACAATAGTAATTGCATTAATACTCGAGGTACAACAGAGCTCCACACCTTAATCTATGGTGTGTAGAAACTCCACCGTTGAAAATACATAAGAACAAGGTCTAGGCATGGCCATGAGGCCAGCCCTCAAAACGTGATCAAAAGATCTAAAATGATCCAAAGATGATCAAAAGATCTAAAATGATCCAAAGATGAAAATACAATAGCAAAATGTCCTATTTGTAGAGAACTAGTAGCCTAGGGTTTACAAAGATGAGTAAATGACATAAAAATCCACTTCCGGGCCCACTTGGTGTGTTCTTGGGCTGAGCATTGAAGCATTTTCGTGTAGAAACTTCTCTTGGAGTTAAATGCCAGCTTTTGTGCCAGTTTGGGCGTTTCACTCCCATTCTTGTGCCAGTTCCGGCGTTTAACGCCGGGCAGTTTTGAGCTGATTTGAAACGCCGGTTTGGGCCATCAAATCTCAGGCAAAGTATGAACTATTATACATTCCTGGAAAGCCCAGGATGTCTACTTTCCAACGCAATTGAGAGCGTGCCAATTTGGTTTCTGTAGCTCCAGAAAATCCACTTCGAGTGCAGGGAGGTCAGAATCCAATAGCATCTGCAGTCCTTTTCAGCCTCTGAATCAGATTTTTGCTCAGGTCCCTCAATTTCAGCCAGAAAATACCTGAAATCACAGAAAAACACACAAACTCATAGTAAAGTCCAGAAAAGTGAATTTTAACTAAAAACTAATAAAAATACAATGAAAACTAACTAAAACATACTAAAAACATAGTAAAAACAATGCCAAAAAGCGTATAAATTATCCGCTCATCAACGCCTCTGATCTTGGCCTTGGTCTTGTTGGTTCCCTTACCCAAAGTTTGGGTGGTTCCTCCAACCAGGGTTATACGTCTTGGAGTATGGGTTATGGGATTGTCGAGGTGAGTTTTCAACATAGTTGGCTTGTTCCCAGTCACCCCCTTCCTCTGTGTTCACTTCTTCTTGAGGTGGTGGTGAGGTGGTGACTGCTGCAGCTTGACGCCTTTCCATCTGCTTGGCAAGGTCAGCCAATTGCTTGGTGATCACCTTATTTTGAGCTAGCAAGGCATCCACCTGGTTCAACTCTATTATTCCTCGATTATTGCTCCTATTAGAGGCATAGAAGAATTCATTGTTGGCCACATTTTCTATGATGTCTATGGCTTCCTCAATGGTCTTCTTCTTGTTTAAAGATCCCCTTGAAGAGTGATCCAACGCCTTCTTTGATTCATAAGACAAGCCTTCATAGAAAATGTGTAACTGCACCCATTCATTGAACATGTCTGGTGGGCATCTCCTTGTCAAGTCTTTATACCTCTCCCATACTTCATAGAGAGTCTCACCATCCTGTTGCTTGAATTTTGGACCTCAGCCCTCAATCTGTTGACCCTTTGAGGAGGATAGAATCTCGCCAAGAACTTGTTCACCACGTCCTCCCAAGTAGTCAGACTTTCCCTTGGAAAGGATTCTAGCCATTTGGATGCTTTGTCCCTAAGAGAAAATGGGAATAGGAGTAATCTATAGGTGTCAGAATAAATACCATTAGACTTCACAGTATCACATATTCTTAGGAAAGTGGTCAAGTGTTGATTAGGGTCTTCTTGGGAACTTCCACAAGGGTAACGAGTTGAGGTTTCAATTCAAAGTTATTGGCATGTATGGTTGGCTTTTGGATGCTACTTCCACAATTTCATGGATTTGGATTAATGTGAGAGCCTAGAACTCTTCTCTCCTGTCCAGCATAGTTTGCTGCATCTTCCCTAGCATGGTTATGAGTCTCCTCTTCATGATGGTTCTCCATGTTCTCCTCCATGTCCATTTCTAAGTTTTCCTCTTCCTCCTCTACACCAAAAACCCTCTTTCCTCTTGCTTCCCTCCTTAATCTAAGGAAGGTCCTTTCAGGTTCAGATTCAAAAGAGGTTAAAGCTCTTCTTCTTCTACCTGTCATACAATCAGCAAGTCACAAGCAAGAGAAAAGTGAAGAAATCACTCTTGTTAAGGTTACTGTTAGTGTGAATGAAGCAATTTATCAAACATTTAATGGATTAGTTGACAAAATTGTAAATAACTAAGAAACTAAAACAAAAGGAAAATAATAAATGAAAATGACTGAGACTGGAAGTAAATGACAGAAACGGAATAAACAAAACAAAAGAAAATTGCTCAATCTAGTTATCCTCTAATTTAATCATTGTCAATACAAAATCAATCACCAACAACGGTGCCATAAACTTAATGTACGAAAACTTGTCTTTCAACAAATTTTCCTTTGGCAAGTATACCGAATTGTGGTTAAATAAAAACTCACAATAGAGTGAGGTCGAATCCCACAGGGATTGATTGGTCAAGCAACTTTAATTAGAGGAATGTTTTAGTTCAGCTAAGTAAAGTTGAGTTGAGAATTACAGAAAATTAAATGGCGGGAAAGATAAATGACAAGGAATGTAAATGCTGAAAGTAAATGGCGGAATATAAATTGCAGAAAAGTAAATTGCAAAATCTTAAATGGAAATTTGGGGAAGTGATCATCAAGGTAAATAGGAGAAATTAAAGAGAATGGGTAAGATCAGAAATGGGGGATTCATTGGGCTTAGGAGATGTTGCATTCTCCAGATCAAGTTCATCTTCATCTTTTCCTCAATAAATGCATTCATTGATCTCTTTGGCAATCTTAAGTGATTGGATCCCAATTCCTTGGCAACCCAATCTCTCTAAGCTTGAACAATTGCCCAATTCCTTGATTTAATTGCTCATGGGAAGAGATGAAGTATGGTCACTGATTTTACCACATGCATTCCCAAATTAAAGTGTTGGTAGGATTAAATGTCACAATATCCATCCAAACCCCAATTTGGTCCAGTATGAGAAAGCATTTCTAGCATGATCTCCTCATTCCTCTTCCAAGGTTCCGAGGAGATCCAGTTATGGAGAGCTTCTTTTCCAAGATAACTAACCAATAGGATGAAGATCGAAAGCTTTCTAGTAAAATCAAGAGAAAAAAAGAGGAAGAAGAATGAAAACTACAATTGATCCATCAAATTACAACAGAGCTCCCTAACCTAATGAAAAGGAGTTTAGTTATTCATAGCTCTAGAAATGGAATTTAAAAATGAAGAATGCATTCTAAAGTAAACTAAAATTACAGAGAAAGTAAATACAGAGTGTTTACAACTCTTAGATCCCCAGATCCAAATTTCAATCTCCTTTTCTAGTTCAAAACTACTCCTATATATACTACTCCTCTGCTACTCTATCAGCTTTGCAAGTCTTGGATATGGGCCTTTGATCTTTAGTTGAAGCAGTTACAGACTTTAGTGGGCTCAGCTTTGCTTGCAGAAAGAAGTTGAGTCAGGCATGGTTTACAGTTAGTCAAGGTGTCAGTGGTGTTAATGTTAAGTATAGATTCTGGTTCGAAGACATTAGTGATACTGACTTCGTCACTAACGTCCCAAACCAATTGAGCTACGTTAACCCTAATGTTAGTGGCATTAACGTGACCACCAACATAGCCTTTTTAATCTTCGCTAGCGTTATTAGTGCTGACTTTGCCAATAACGCTACACCATTTCCCTTTCTCCCACGTTAATGGTCCACTAACGTGGCCATTAACGTAGGCATGCCATGACACGAAGGTGTCATTGACAATAACTTTGTTAATGACGTTGCAAAAACTCTTTCTCTTCCACGTTAGTGCTCACGTTAATGGCATTAACGTGGCCACTAACATGGGTATAGTGGCCATCTCCAACATCAGTGACAAAGTTAGTGTTACTGACATTGGCTTCTCATATCCCTTGCTCCACGTTACCTCTTACGTTAGTGGCATTAACGTGGCCACTAACGTAGGTAAGTTTGGCCTAGTCCAATGTCAGTGACAAAGTCAGTGTCACTGACGTTGGTGATCCTTTGTTGCCCCACGTTGGAGCTCACGTTAATGGTATTAACGTGGCTCTTAACGTGGTTATTTGTGGCCTTTGTAATGTTAGTTGTGTTAACTTTACCACTAACGTTTAGAGCTTCTTCTTTCTTCCACTTTAGTCCCTAAGTTAGTGCAACTAACGTAGCAACTAACATGGGCTGAGATGACACTCGAAGGCGTTAATGGTATTAACTTTACCACTGATGTTGCAAGCTTGCTCCCTTTCCACGTTAGTGACCACATTAGTGATACTAACGTGGCTCTTCCATGCTCCATTTGTCCTAAAATCAAACAAACAAAGTGCATCAAAGCTTTGTTCTAGACTATGAGATCATTCATCATCTAAATTGGCATTCAATTCGTGCATTATTCTAATGAAAACATATAAAGTTCATAATGTTTGCTTGAATCAAGATGTAATGCATGTTCACCCAAAAACTTGCTTATTACCTAAGAAAATGCATGAAATTACCTAAAATATGTAAAAAAAGGCTAGTGAAACTGGCTAAGATGCCTTGGCATCACAATGGGACACAATTCTCCGATAAGAAGTTTGGGGAGTTCTTAGCTGGATTAGGAATCAAGCAGAATTTTTTTCAGTGGAACACCCCCAGATTAACGGGCAAGCCGAGGCGGCAAACAAAATTATCCTCAGTGAATTAAAGAAACATCTTGACCAAAGAAAGGGCTCTTAGGCCGACGAGCTGGCCTTTGTTTTATTGTCCTATAGGAAAACACCGCAATCTTCCACCGGTGAAACACTCTTCTGGCTTACCTACGTGGTTGATGCGGTTATCCCCGTGGAGATAGGGAAACCAAGCCCAAGGTTGATCCTAGGTGGAGGTAGTGAAGCAATTGAAAAAGACTTGATTGACGAAACAAGGGAGATGACTCACTTGTTGGAAGCTGCACTGAAATAGAGGATAGCCTTGTGTACAATCGCAAAGTGCTAAACATGAGCTTTGAAGAGGGTGATCTAGTGTTGCGACTTAGCGACATTGGCCCACTGACTCCAGGAGAAGGCAAGCTAGCAGCCAATTGGGAAGGACCATACAGAGTAAGAGAAGTTCTCAAAAAAGGCACCTATAAGCTAGAGCGGTTGGACAGGAAAGAGGTCATGGGGACTTGGAATGTGGCAAACTTGAAGAGATTTTACTCTTGAAGGCCGACCTCCCGACCTGACGGTTATTTTTCACCCTTACTTTTACTTCAATTTATTGCTATCCTTTACTTTACCATCCCTTTGTTAGATACTTCATGTTCTTTTAAAATACTTGTTACAAAGAACTTTTGTATTTTCATTTGGTTATCAAAGAGGAGGCACTCTTTTCCCTGGTCCTCTGTGTGAGGTAACGGCGAGGGGTTTTGACAAGGGCCGTTATTAACAAAATGTGTTACGATTAAGCCTGCTCTCATTAAATTGTAATCAAAATTGCAAAAAAAAAAATTACAAAAACAGAAGCTTGGGATTGATCACCCCGGGCACCATAACGAGCGGATATCCAATAAGATATAACTACCTAAACCAACCAGAGCGATTCTAAGAGTCGAAAGTGTTAAGACGGTAGTTTGGAAAGGCACCATATCAGTCCGATAACAGGTTAAAACTTGTTTTTAACATAAAGGTCATAACAATGGCCTAACGATAAAGCAAGAAAATAATATTGTTTTAGGTTACGAAAGGAAGGCACCACATCGGCCAATCAGATGGAAGTGTACAAAATATATTTATAAGGTATAAGTTATGCAACCCTTCATTTCCTCTTAATATATCATCTTAAAAGCTCCAACGGCTGAGGTGTCGAAGTCGGGAGCAATGAAGGAGACTTGGGCTTTGATCGCCTCCTCGGTAGCTTGGATAGCTTCCCGGGTGTCCTTAACAATTTTTTATTCTTTTTCTTTATAGCTGAGGCCTCCTGTTTAGCGAGCTCAGCAGTCCTCGTGGCCTCCACAAGCTTGTCCTCCAACTCTTTCACTTTCCCCTTTGCCACAATGGCCTGACCACGGGCAGTGTTGAGATCACGGGAGAGTGAAAGCTCACGTTCCACCAAATGGTTGATCTCATTAGCGTTCTCCTTGGCTTTTGTCTCTTCCTCGGCAAGCTGAGACCTCAGGGACTCCTCTTGGGCTTTGAAGTTGGAAATATCTCTCAGAGCAGCCCAGACTTTCCCCTTTAAGACCTGCCCCTGAGCCAGCACAGGTTCCACCTTCCTGGCAATAGCAGCTGCCCAGAGCAGGCTCTGGTATGTCCACCTCGCCTGGGCAGCTAGGTTTTCATCTCAGAAAAAGTCCTTGGTGCCAAGAAGGAGTTGAGAGTCAATGAAGTAGCTAGCTCAAAATTCTTTTCCATTATAGTGAAACTGTTCGATTCAAAATTTCTTCCTAAGCCTTGAATTAATTCCCTTTATGCTCCATTTCATTGCTTATATATATATATATCCTTGTTTGTTGATGATTTCACGTATTACTTCAAATGCTGGCGGAATACCATCTTGTCCAATTGCAAACTTGAGTATTCTTCCAATTTCTCGCATAAACCTTTCGTGCCGTTTGTCTTTCTCTTCTCATGTTTCGTATTCCTTATATGCGCTAGTTCTTAGGGACACGATTTGTGCGTACGGAAAGTGAATCTGGTTAGTCTATGAAGTTATAAGGAGTTATGGAGTTTTGAGGCGACGAGAGGAAGTGATCATGCTTTGTTAAAAGTTGTGAACGAATATGTGCCTATTTGATTTTGGATTTTAAAATTTTTCTTATGTTAAGTTATTTTATCAACTCTAGCATTACCTAGTATATTTTCTTCTATGTTTATGTGATATGATTTTCTTGGAGCCTTTAAAATATTCAAAAGGGGATGTGAATATAAATCTTTTCTTCATTTTATATCAATTTTCAAGGGCGAAAATTTTTGTAAGTTGGATAGAATGTAACATCCCGCATTTTTGAAAATCTAATTATGAATAAATTGTGATTTTATTTTATTAAGTTTAAACTTTATAATTTTAGAAATTATTTTATTAGAAATAATTAAATAGATTCGGAGATAATTTTATTTTAAATCAATTAAGATTCTTAAGTAATTTTATATAATGGAATATTTTGTATAATTTTAGTAATTGAAAAATAAGAAAGAATTGTATAATTTAATTTAAGTAACTTTTATCCTGAAAAAGTTACGATTTATTCTATTAATATTTGGAGTTTATGTTAATTAATATTCTTATGTAATTTTATAATTGGTTATTTCATATGCTTTGGAGATAAAATTAGTAATGGAAGAATTATATAATTTAATTTAAGAAATTTCTATTATGAATGAATTATGGTTTATTTTATTAGTTTGAGCTTTTAGAGATTAATTTATTAGGAATGATTAAATGGATCTTTATAAATACTTAAAGTTTAAGTAATTTTATTATAATTAGATATTTTGTAAATAGAAATTAAAGTTTCGATAATAGAAAAATAATAAAAGGTTATATCATTTAATTTGAATAATTAGTATTGAGTTTAAACTATATTTTATAAAAATGTGATTAATATGCTTATTTTATAATTTACATTATAAATAATTAATTGAACTTAGCAATATGTTGATAAATAATGTTCTTATATATTTTTAATAGAGTATATTTGGTTTTAAAATTACTCTATGATGAGCGGATATTTTATACACTTTTTGGGGGTAATTTCATGTAGATTTTAGCATGTTTTAATTAGTTTTTAGTTAAATATTATTAGTTTTTAGGCAAAAATCATATTTCTGGACTTTACTATGAGTTTGTGTGTTTTTCTGTGATTTCAGGTATTTTCTGGCTGAAATTGAGGGAGCTGAGCAAAAATCTGAGTTAGGCTGAAAAAGGACTGCTGATGCTGTTGGATTCTGACCTCCCTGCACTCGAAATGGATTTTCTGGAGCGACAGGAGTCCAATTGGCGCGCTCTCAACGGCGTTGGAAAGTAGACATCCAGGGCTTTCCAGAAATATATAATAGTCCATACTTTGCGCGAAGATAGACGACGTAACTTGGCGTTGAACGCCAAGTACATACTGCTGTCTGGAGTTAAACGCCAGAAACACGTCATGATCCGGAGTTGAACGTCCAAAACACGTTATAACTTGGAGTTCAACTCCAAGAAAGGCCTTAATTCGTAGATGTCTAGTCCCAGCCCCAGCACACACCAAGTGGGCCCCAGAAGTAGATTTCTGCACCAATTATCTTAGTTTACTCATATTCTGTAAACCTAGGTTACTAGTTTACTATTTAAACAACTTTTAGAGAATTATTTTGTACCTCATGACATTTTCAGATCTGAATTACATACTTTTGACGGCATGAGTCTCTAAACTCCATTGTTGGGGGTGAGGAGCTCTGCAGCGTCTCGATGAATTAATACAATTCCTTTATTTTCCATTCAAACACGCTTGTTCTTATCTAAGATGTTCATTCGCGCTTAATTATGGAGAAGGTGATGATCCGTGACACTCATCACCTTCCTCAATCCATGAACGTGTGCCTGACAACCACCTCCATTCTACATCAGATTGAATGAGTATCTCTTAGATTCATTACTCAGAATCTTCGTGGTATAAGCCGAATTGATGGCGGCATTCATGAGAATCCGGAAAGTCTAAACCTTGTCTGTGGTATTCCGAGTAGGATTCTAGGATTGAATGACTGTGACGAGCTTCAAACTCCTAAAGGCTGGGCGTTAGTGACAGACGCAAAAGAATCAATGGATTCTATTCCACCCTGATTGAGAACCGACAGATGATTAGCCGTGCTGTGACAGAGCATTTGAACCATTTTCACTGAGAGGATGGGAAGTAGCCATTGACAATGGTGACACCCTACATAGAGCTTGCCATGGAAGGAACCTTGCGTGTGTTGAAGGATTTCAAGGAAGAGTTGAAGTTCAAAGGACAAAGCATCTCCAAAACCCCAACATATTCTTCATTACTGCATAACAAGTATTTATTTTATGCCCTTTTCCCTTTCTTCACTAAACTTGAAAAACACTGTTGTTGGCATCCTGACTAAGATTAATAAAATAAATATAGCTTGCTTCAAACCAATAATCTCCGTGGGATCGACCCTTACTCACGTAAGGTATTACTTGGACGACCCAGTGCACTTGCTGGTTAGTGGTACGAGATCATAAGAAATTTTGACTTTGATATTGGGATTAAGATTTCGTGCACCAAGTTTTTGGCGCCTTTGCGGGGGATTATTCGAGTTTGAACAACTAAAGGTTTATTTTATTTCATAGATTAGGAATAATTTATTTTTATTTTTATAGAGTCATTAAATCTTGGTAGGATAGTTTCTTTTCAAAAAAAAAAAATTTTATTAATTGTGAATTTTTCGTGAGTCTAGTGTCTTGTTCTAAGTTTGGTGTCAATTGCATCTTCTATATTTTTCTTTGAAATTTCGAACTTGTGTTCTTTGTTCTTCATTGATCTTCAAGTTGTTCTTGTTTATTTTTCTTGTTTAAATCTTGAGTTTTTCTTGTTTTGTGTCTTTTCTTGTTTTTCTTGTACTTTTTCAAAACATTATCTTTCAAAAATTATACTTTTATCCATAAAAATAATACATCTTTAAAATACGTTACATTTTTAGCTCAGTTAATTATAGCGTGGGTTTATGTTCTTAGCAATTGGGCACCTTCTTTTTAAAATCCTTTTTCAAAAAATAATTTTTCTTGATTTAATCTTGTGCCAAACTTTAAGTTTGGTATTTTCTTGTTAATCTTTTTATAATTTTCAAAAATTTTATTAAAGTTTTCTAAAAATTTTAAGTTTGGTGTTCTTCCTTTTGTTCTTGGTGTTCTTGTGAATCTTCAAGGTGTTCTTGAGTTTTTCTTGTGTCTTGATCTTAAAATTTTTAAGTTTGGTGTTCCTTGGTGTTTTCCCTCCAAAAAAATTTTCGAAAATAAGGAGCATTAGATCTAAAAATTTTAAGTCTTGTGTCTTTTGTGTGTTTTTCTCTTTCATCATAAAATTCAAAATTCAAAAAAATTATATTTTCTAACTAATTTTGAACTACATTTTTCGAAAATTCTATATAAAAATTCAAATTTCAATTTCAAAATATTTCCAATTTCTTTTATTTATTTCGTTTTTTATTTTATTTTATAAAAATTAATTCAAAAAAATAATATTAACATATATATTATCCCTTGTATTCCATCATGGAAGCAAGTAGGAATGAACAGTCCAAGAGGACTCTGGGGTCATATGCTAACCCCACTACTGCTTCATATGGGAGTAGTATCTGTATACCCTCCATTGGAGTTAGTAGCTTTGAGTTGAATCCTCAGCTCATTATCATGGTGCAACAAAACTGCCAGTATTTCGGTCTTCTACAGGAAGAACCTACAGAGTTTCTGGCACAATTTTTACAAATTGCTGACATAGTACATGATAAGAAAGTAGATCAGGATGTCTACAGATTATTGCTGTTTCCGTTTGCTGTAAAAGATCAAGCTAAGAGATGGTTAAATAACCAGCCTAAGAACAACATAAAAACATGGAAACAGCTGTCAGAAAAATTTCTGAATCACTATTTCCCTCCAAAACGGATGACACAGCTAAGGCTAAGCATCCAAGGCTTCAAACAAGGAGATAATGAATCCCTTTATGATGCCTGGGAGAGATACAGAGAGATGCTAAGAAAATGCCCTTCTGAAATGTTTTCAGAGTGGGTGCAATTAGACATCTTCTACTATGGGCTTACAGAAAAAGCTCCGATTTCTTTAGACCACTCAGCTGGTGGATCTATACATATGAGAAAAACAATTGAGGAAGCTCAAGAACTTATTGATACAGTTGCTAGAAATCAGCATCCGTACCTAAGCAGTGAATCTTCCATGAAAGAAGAAGCTAAAACAGTAACTGCTAAACTCAGTCCTGTAGATCAGGCTAATGAATTCAATTAGCAATTAGACTTTCTAACTCAGCAGCTAGCCAAATTCAAGGAAATACTACAGGAAACAAGAATGGCTAATAAGAATATGGAAGTACAGCTAAAGCAAACAGAAAAGCAACTGTCAAAACAAATAGCAAAAGAATGCCAAGCAGTTCAATTAAGAAGTGGGAAAACATTAAATACCTCACTTCAAAGCAGCAGGAAGCCAAGAAATGAACAAATGGCTACTCAAAATCCCTCTGAGGACAAACAGAGCCCAGAGAGGAATAAAGCTGGCGCTGAACGCCCAGCTCATGCTCATTCCTGGCGTTCAACGCCAGAAACAAGCATGAATTCGGCGTTGAACGCCCAAGGGGAGCATGGTTCTGGCGTTCAAACGCCAGTAACAAATAAGGAGGTGGCGTCTAACGCCACTCCAGCTTCCACCCCTGACATTCAAATGCCAGAGGGGGATCAGTCACATACAAGTGCTGATAACAACACTTCTAAAAAGGCTTCCCAACCCACTTCTGTAGGTAATAAACCTGCAGTAACTAAGGTTGAGGAATACAAAGCCAAAATGCCTTATCCTCAAAAACTCCGCCAAGCGGAACAGGATAAGCAATTTGCCCGCTTTGCAGACTATCTCAGGACTCTTGAAATAAAGATTCCGTTTGCAGAAGCACTTGAGCAAATACCCTCTTATGCTAAGTTCATGAAAGAGATCTTAAGTCATAAGAAGGATTGGAGGGAAACTGAAAAAGTTTACCTCACTGAAGAATGCAGTGCAGTCATTCTGAAAAGCTTACCTGAGAAGCTTAAAGATCCTGGGAGCTTTATGATACCATGTACATTAGAGGGTACTTGTACCAAGCAAGCTTTATGTGATCTTTGAGCAAGTATCAACCTAATACCTGCATCCACTATCAGAAAGCTTGGTTTAACTGAAGAAATCAAACCAACCAGAATATGTCTTCAACTTGCTGATGGTTCCATTAAATACCCATCAGGCGTGATTGAAGACATGATTGTCAAGGTTGGGCCATTCGCCTTTCCTACTGACTTTGTGGTGCTGGAAATGGAGGAGCACAAGAGTGCAACTCTCATTCTAGGAAGACCTTTCCTAGCAACTGGCCGAACCCTCATTGACGTCCAAAAAGGGGAAGTAACTCTGAGAGTCAATGAAGAGGAGTTCAAGTTGAATGTTGTCAAAGCCATGCAACATCCAGACACCCCAAATGACTGCATGGGTGTTGATATTATTGACTCTCTGGTAAGAGAGGTCAACATGGCTGAGAGTCTCGAATCAGAGCTAGAGGACATCTTTAAAGACGTTCGGCCTGATCTGGAGGAATCAGAGAGAATAGTAGAACCTCTGAAAATCCCTCGGGAAGAGGAAAAACCTCCTAAACCCGAGCTCAAACCATTACCTCCTTCCCTAAAATATGCATTCCTGGGAGAAGGTGATACCTTTCCTGTGATCATAAGCTCTACCTTAGAACCACAGGAAGAGGAAGCACTAATTCAAGTGCTAAGGACACACAAGACAGCTCTTGGGTGGTCCATCAGTGATCTTAAGGGCATTAGCCCATCTAGATGCATGCACAAGATCTTACTGGAGGGTGACGCTAAGCCAGTGGTTCAACCACAAAGGTGGCTAAACCCAGCTATGAAGGAAGTAGTGCAGAAAGAGGTCACTAAGTTACTAGAGGCTGGGATTATTTATCCTATTTCTGACAGCCCCTGGGTGAGCCCTATCCAAGTCGTCCCTAAGAAAGGTGGCATGACAGTGGTTCATAATGAAAAAAATGAACTGGTTCCTACAAGAACAGTTACTGGGTGGCGTATGTGTATTGATTACAGAAGGCTCAATACAGCTACCAGAAAGGATCATTTTCCTTTACCATTCATAGACCAGATGCTAGAAAGACTAGCAGGTCATGAATACTACTGCTTTCTGGATGGATATTCAGGTTATAATCAAATTGCAGTAGATCCCCAGGATCAGGAGAAAATGGCATTCACATGCCCATCTGGAGTATTTGCATACAGAAGGATGCCATTTGGCCTGTGCAATGCACCTGCAACCTTTCAGAGGTGCATGCTCTCAATTTTCTCTGATATGGTGGAAAAATTTCTGGAAGTCTTCATGGATGACTTTTCAGTGTTTGGAGACTCATTCAGCTCCTGCCTTAACCATTTAGCACTTGTTCTAAAGAGATGCCAAGAGACTAACCTGGTTTTAAACTGGGAGAAGTGTCACTTTATGGTGACTGAAGGAATTGTCCTTGGGCACAAAATCTCGAACAAGGGGATAGAGGTGGATCAAGCTAAGGTAGAGGTAATTGAAAAATTACCACCACCTGCCAATGTTAAGGCAATCAGAAGCTTTCTGGGGCATGCAGGATTCTACAGGAGGTTTATAAAGGATTTTTCAAAAATCGCCAAACCTCTGAGCAACCTGCTAGCTACTGACACGCCATTTATCTTTGATAAAGAGTGTCTGCAAGCATTTGAGACTCTGAAAGCTAAATTGGTTACAGCACCAATCATCTCTGCACCAGACTGGACATTACCATTTGAACTAATGTGTGATGCCAGTGACCATGCCATTGGTGCAGTGTTGGGACAAAGGCATGACAAGCTTCTGCACGTCATTTACTATGCCAGTCGTGTTTTAAATGACACACAGAAGAATTACACAACCACAGAAAAAGAGCTACTTGCGGTGGTTTACGTCATTGACAAATTCAGATCCTATTTAGTAGGATCAAAAGTGATTGTGTATACAGATCATGCTGCTCTTAAATATCTACTCACAAAGCAGGATTCAAAACCCAGACTTATAAGATGGGTGCTGCTTCTGCAAGAGTTTGATATAGAAATAAGAGACAAAAAAGGAACAGAGAATCAAGTAGCAGATCACCTGTCCCGAATAGAACCAGTAGAAGGGGCGTCCCTCCCTCTCACTGAGATCTCTGAAACCTTTCCGGATGAGCAACTCTTTGCCATCCAGGAAGTGCCATGGTTTGCAGACATTGCAAACTACAAGGCAGTGAGATTCATACCCAAAGAGTACAGTAGACAGCAAACAAAGAAGCTGATCACGGATGCAAAGTATTATCTTTGGGATGAGCCGTATCTCTTTAAGAGATGTGCAGACGGAGTAATCCGTAGATGTGTGCCTAAGGAAGAAGCACAGAAGATCCTATGGCACTGCCATGGATCATAGTATGGAGGACATTTTGGAAGTGAGCGAACAGCCACAAGAGTCCTCCAATGTGGCTTCTACTGGCCTACTCTCTATAAAGACTCCCGAGTGTTTGTACTTAACTGTGAGAGTTGCCAAAGATCTGGCAATCTACCTCACAGTTATGCCATGCCTCAACAAGAGATCTTGGAGATTGAGTTGTTTGATGTATGGGGCATTGACTTCATGGGACCTTTCCCACCATCATACTCAAACACTTATATTCTGGTGGCAGTGGATTATGTATCCAAATGGGTAGAGGCTATTGCAACACCCACCAATGACACTAAAACAGTGTTAAAATTCCTCCAGAAACACATCTTCAGCAGATTTGGTATCCCTAGAGTATTAATCAGTGATGGGGGCATTCATTTCTGTAATAAACAGCTTTACTCTGCTCTGGTTCGTTATGGAGTTAGCCACAGGGTAGCTACTCCATATCACCCACAAACTAATGGGCAAGCTGAAGTCTCAAATAGAGAACTCAAAAGAATCCTGGAACGAACTGTAATTAACCGTAGAAGGGATTGGGCAAGAAGCTTGGATGATACTCTGTGGGCATACAGAACAGCATTCAAGACCCCTATAGGGACCTCTCCATACCAGCTTGTGTATGGAAAGGCATGTCACTTGCCAGTGGAACTGGAACACAAGGCCTATTGGGCAACCAGATTCCTAAACCTTGATGCCAAGTTAGCTGGAGAAAAACGATTGCTCCAGTTAAATGACGTAGAGGAATTTAGACTCAATGCTTTCGAGAATGCAAAGATTTACAAAGAGAAAGCGAAAAGATGGCATGATAAGAAATTGTCATCCAGAGTCTTTGAGACGGGGCAGAAAGTTCTGCTATTTAATTCTAGGCTCAAATTATTCCCCGGGAAATTAAAATCCCGGTGGAGAGGTCCATATGTCATTACAAACGTATCACCATATGGATACATAGAGCTTCAGGATAATGACTCTAACAAAAAGTTCATTGTTAATGGACAAAGAGTTAAACATTATCTTGAAGGCAATTTTGAGCAGGAATGCTCAAAACTGAGACTTAATTAAAATTCAGTAATAGTCCAGCTAATGACATTAAAGAAGCGCTTGCTGGGAGGCAACCAAGCCAATCACAAAATTTAATTTTATTTGTTTCTGTTGATTTTTACAGGTATAGGTCAAAATATCTTCAAGGTATTAAAAAAGCAATTGATTGGATTCACAAAGTTACAGGGGAATTTGGAAGTTCACTGGTGAAAAAAGGTCAGTAAGAAACATTTTGGGCGTTGAACGCCCAAAAGAAGCACCCACTGGGCGTTCAACGCCAGTAAGGGTAGCCATCTGGGCGTTAAACGCCAGAAAGGAGCATCTAGCTTCTGGGCGTTAAACGCCAGAAAGAAGCACCTTCTGGGCGTTTAACGCCAGATTGACAGCATCCTGGGCCTTTAGAAAAACGCCCAGTGACAAAGGACTTCCTGGCATTCAACGCCAGAAAGATGCATCAGCTGGGCGTTGAACGCCCAGGAGAAGCAACATTTGGGCGTTAAACACCCAAAACATACAGCGTTTGGGCGTTTAACGCCAGGATGGTGGGGAGGAGGTAAAATTCATTTTTCTTTACAATTTTTCTAATTTTTTTTATGCTTCAATTCATGATTTCTTGCATAAACATGTTTCAAAATATCATCCTTCAATTCCAAAAATTTTAATCCTAATTTCTAAAAACCCTAATTTCTAAAATCCCTTTTTCAAAAATATCAAATGTATCTTAATTTATAAACACAAATCTTTTTCCAATCCAAATCTTTTTCAAATCTTTTTCAACTCATCATATCTTTTGGATTTCGAAATTGCCTCTCCCTCTATTCCTCTTCTATCCTTTATTTTGCTTGAGGACAAGCAAACCTCTAAGTTTGGTGTGATTTGCCATGATCACTGAGCTAAAACTCATCAAGATCATGGCACCTAAGGGAACAGGAAGAGCAAGGATGTGAACTTAAGGGAGCTGAAGCGTCCAAAATTAATTCTTGAAGGCACCCCACAGACTAGAGGAACATCCACTTCCCAAAATACAGGTTGTTAAGTTCTAATTCTAGCTTTAACTCTGTGATAGTATTATTATAGGATTTTACCTTAGAAGTTATATAAGAGTAGTAGTAATTAGCATATCTATTTTGATTTTATTTTCAATTAAGTTATAATTTATTTTTCTCATCATCATCAAACATGAATAAAATAGTAGATTTTTTAGAATAAAGAGGCAATTTAATTTTTTTTCGAGTTCTTAATAAGGAAAATTCTAATTATTTATATGTGGTGGCAATACTTTTTGTCTTCTGAATGAATGCTTGAACAGTGCATATTTTTGATATTGAATTTTATAAATGTTAAAATTGTTGGCTCTTGAATGAATGATGAACAAGAGAAATGTTATTGATGATCTGAAAAATCATGAAATTGATTCTTGAAGCAAGAAAAAGCAGTAAAAAAAAAGAAAAAAAAGAGAGAAAGAAAAAGTAAGCAGAAAAAGCCAATAGCCCTTAAAACCAAAAGGCAAGGGTAAAAAGGATCCAAGGCTTTGAGCATTAATGGATAGGAGGGCCCAAGGAAATAAATCCAGGTCTAAGCGGCTAAATCAAGCTGTCCCTAACCATGTGCTTGTGGCATGCAGGTCCAAGTGAAAAGCTTGAGACTGAGTGGTTAAAGTCGTGATCCAAAGCAAAAGAGTGTGCTTAAGAACTCTGGACACCTCTAATTGGGGACTCTAGCAAAGCTGAGTCACAATCTGAAAAGGTTCACCCAATTATGTGTCTGTGGCATTTATGTATCCGGTGGTAATACTGGAAAACAAAGTGCTTAGGGCCACGGCCAAGACTCATAAAGTAGCTGTGTTCAAGAATCAACATACTAAACTAGGAGAATCAATAATACTATCTGAATTCTGAGTTCCTATGGATGC
This sequence comes from Arachis stenosperma, assembly GCF_014773155.1. Taxonomy (NCBI): domain Eukaryota; kingdom Viridiplantae; phylum Streptophyta; class Magnoliopsida; order Fabales; family Fabaceae; genus Arachis; species Arachis stenosperma. Next base: position 31,983,566 of record NC_080382.1, on the reverse strand, counting down.
CAACCATTCTGAATTTCAAAGGATAAAGTGAGATGCCAAAACTGTTCAGAAGCAAAAAGCTACTAGTCCCGCTCATCTAATTAGAATCTGAGCTTCACTTGAAACTCTGAGATATTATTGTTTCTTAATTTCTTTTCATCCTATTTTATTTATCTAGTTGCTTGAGGACAAGCAACAGTTTAAGTTTGGTGTTGTGATGAGCGGATATTTTATACGCTTTTTGGGGGTAATTTCATGTAGATTTTAGCATGTTTTAATTAGTTTTTAGTTAAATATTATTAGTTTTTAGGCAAAAATCATATATCTGGACTTTACTATGAGTTTGTGTGTTTTTCTGTGATTTCAGGTATTTTCTGGCTGAAATTGAGGGAGCTGAGCAAAAATCTGAGTTAGGCTGAAAAAGGACTGCTGATGCTGTTGGATTCTGACCTCCCTGCACTCGAAATGGATATTCTGGAGCTACAAAAGTCCAATTGGCGCGCTCTCAATGGCGTTGGAAAGTAGATATCCAGGGCTTTCCCGCAATATATAATACTCCATACTTTGCACGAAGATAGATGATGTAACTTGGCGTTGAACGCCAAGTACATGCTGCTGTCTGGAGTTAAACGCCAGAAACACGTCATGATCCGGAGTTGAACGCCCAAAACACGTTATAACTTGGAGTTCAACTCCAAGAAAGGCCTTATTTCGTAGATAGCTCTAGTCCCAGCCCCAGCACACACCAAGTGGGCCCCAGAAGTGGATTTCTGCACCAATTATCTTAGTTTACTCATATTCTGTAAACCTAGGTTACTAGTTTACTATTTAAACAACTTTTAGAGAATTATTTTGTACCCCATGACATTTTCAAATCTGAATTACATACTTTTGACGGCATGAGTCTCTAAACTCCATTGTTGGGGGTGACGAGCTCTGCAGCGTCTCGATGAATTAATACAATTCCTTTATTTTCCATTCAAACACGCTTGTTCTTATCTAAGATGTTCATTCGCGCTTAATTATGGAGAAGGTGATGATCCGTGACACTCATCACCTTCCTCAATCCATGAACGTGTGCCTGACAACCACCTCCGTTCTACATCAGATTGAATGAGTATCTCTTAGATTCATTACTCAGAATCTTCGTGGTATAAGCCGAATTGATGGCGGCATTCATGAGAATCCGGAAAGTCTAAACCTTGTCTGTGGTATTCTGAGTAGAATTCTAGGATTGAATGACTGTGACGAGCTTCAAACTCCTAAAGGCTGGGCGTTAGTGACAGACGCAAAAGAATCAATGGATTCTATTCCACCCTGATTGAGAACCGACAGATGATTAGCCGTGCTGTGACAGAGCATTTGGACCATTTTCACTGAGAGGATGGGAAGTAGCCATTGACAATGGTGACACCCTACATAGAGCTTGCCATGGAAGGAACCTTGCGTGTGTTGAAGGATTTCAAGGAAGAGTTGAAGTTCAAAGGACAAAGCATCTCCAAAACCCCAACATATTCTTCATTACTGCATAACAAGTATTTATTTTATGCCCTTTTCCCTTTCTTCACTAAACTTGAAAAACACTGTTGTTGGCATCCTGACTAAGATTAATAAAATAAATATAGCTTGCTTCAAACCAATAATCTCCGTGGGATCGACCCTTACTCACGTAAGGTATTACTTGGACGACCCAGTGCACTTGCTGGTTAGTGGTACGAGATCATAAGAAATTTTGACTTTGATATTGGGATTAAGATTTCGTGCACCACTCTACCTTCCAATTTTATCAAAATATCTATTCATATCTATCCATATTCTTTTATAAAATCCTAATTTCTAACCCTAAATCCCAAAATCCCCAAATTCATTCAGAAACACTAATTTCCCCAATTCACAAACCCTAACCCCTTACCCCCTTTCTCCCAAATCGCAGACACACACACACACAGAGGAGAGGAGAGCATTTGAGGGAGCTGAGAGGAAGAGAGGGGACTACACCACATCGTCGTCCAGCCACCGTCCATCCCGCCATCACCGCCATCACCGGCATCTCACTGCTGTCGGTGTGGAGACCGAACGCCTTCCAGTTTCCTGCTGCCACCTTGGAGCCGTCGTCATCAAGAGCGTCAGGAGAAAGAGAGAGGGACGAACTCACGACGGAGAGGGAGGAGGTTGCGCCGCGCAGCCGTGGAGCCCGTCACACGTGTCACCACCGTCGGAAGCAGAACCATGAAGAGGAGAGGAAGAACGACGTTGGGAGGAAACTGTGAGCTGTAAGCCGCTGACCGAGAAGAAGCTCTGCCTCTGTCACCGTGTTGGAGTCGTCGCTGCCAACGCCGCGCACCTCCGTTAGCGCTGCCGTTGAAGGGAGCTCGCCGTCACAGTTCAATCATCATTGAGCTTGAAGGGAGGCGCCACTGAAATACCCGACAGCAGCTTCCCCTGCGTTCCCAATTCCATTCTTGAAACTGTAACACTCTTGCTCGTGCTCTGTGATGAGCGGATAATTTATACGCTTTTTGGCATTGTTTTTAGGTAGTTTTTAGTAAGTTCAAGCTACTTTTAGGGATGTTTTCATTAGTTTTTATGTTAAATTCACATTTCTGGACTTTACTATGAGTTTGTGTGTTTTTCTGTGATTTCAGGTAAATTCTGACTGAAATTGAGGGATTTGAGCAAAACTCTAAAAAAGGCTGACAAAAGGACTGCTGATGCTGTTGGAATCTGACCTCCCTGCACTCGAAATGGATTTTCTGGAGCTACAGAACTTCAATTGGCGTGCTCTCAAAGGCGTTGGAAAATAGACATCCAGGGCTTTCCAGCAATATATAATAGTCCATACTTTATTCGGAAATTGACGACGTAACTTGGCGTTGAACGCCAAGTTCATGCTGGTGTCTGGAGTTAAACGCCAGAAAAACGTCATGATCCGGAGTTGAACGCCCAAAACACGTCATAACTCGGAGTTCAACTCCAAGAGAAGCCTCAGCTCGTGGATTGATCAAGCTCAGCCCAAGCATACACCAAGTGGGCCCCGGAAGTGGATTTATGCATCAATTACTTACTCATGTAAACCCTAGGAGCTAGTTTATTATAAATAGAACATTTAACTATTGTATAAGATGTCTTTGATCATTCGGTCTTGTGACCACATGGGGGCTGGCCATTCGGCCATGCCTGAACCTTTTACTTATGTATTTTCAACGGTGGAGTTTTTGCACACCATAGATTAAGGGTGTGGAGCTCTGCTGTACCTCAAGTATTAATGCAATTCTATTTTCTTTTATTCAATTCTATCTTATTCTTATTCCAAGATATTCATTCGCACCCAAGAACATGATGAATGTGATGATTATATGACCCTCATTATCATTCTCACTTATGAACGCACGTGATTGACAACCACTTCCGTTCTACATGCAACAGAGCTTGAATGTGTATCTCTTAGATTCCCCAACAGAATCTTCGTGGTATAAGCTAGATAGATGGTGGCATTTATGAGGGTCCGGAAGGTCTCACCTTGTCTGTGGTATTCCGAGTAGGATCCTGGGAATCCGGAAAGTCTAACCTTGTCTGTGGTATTCCGAGTAGGATTCCGGTAATGAATGACTGTGACGTGCTTCAGACTTGCAAGTGCTGGGCGTTAGTGACAAACGCAAAAGAATCAAGGGATTCTATTCCAGTAGGCGCGGGAACCAACCAGTGATTAGCCGTGCTGTGACAGAACGCGTGAGCGTAGTTTTCACTGCGAGGATGGGATGTAGCCTTCGGCCAGGTGATGCCTCCAGACGATTAGCCATGCGAGTGACAGCCGCAGAGGACCATTTTCCCGAGAGGATTGAAAGTAGCCATCGTCGAACGGTGAACCCCTATAAACAGCTTGCCATGGAAAGGAGTAAGAAGGATTGAGTTGAAGCAGTAGGAAAGCAGGCGTCCTTGAGCCATACAGCATCTCCATATGCTTATCTGAAATTCCCACCAATGAATCTGCATAAGTATTCTATCCCTTTTATTATTTCTTTATATTATTTGATTTTCTGAATTCCATAAACCAATTTAATCTGCCTAACTGAGATTTACAAGGTGACCAAAGCTTGCTTCATACCAACAATCTCTGTGGGATCGACCCTTACTCGCGTAAGGTTTATTACTTGGACGACCCAGTACACTTGCTGGTTAGTTGAATGGAGTTGTGTCCACTCGTGCCAATTTCAAATTCCATAATTTTACAAGGAGTGCAACTTAAAGAATAAGGATCACAATTTCGTCCACCAAGTTTTTGGCGCCGTTGCCGGGGATTGTTCAAGTATGGACAACTGACGGTTCATCTTGTTGCTCAGATTAGGTAATTTTCTTTTCAAAAATCTTTTTCAAAATTTTTTCTTTTCTTTTTTCGTTTTTCCAACCATGTTTTTCGAAAAAAAATTAAAATAAAAATCCAAAAAAATTAGAAAATCATAAAAATAAAAAATATTTTGTGTTTCTTGTTTGAGTCTTAAGTCAATTTTTAAGTTTGATGTCAATTGCATGCTTTAAAAAATTTTTCTTGCATTTTTTCGAAAAATCCATGCATTCATAGTGTTCTTCATGATCTTCAAGTTGTTCTTGACAAGTCTTCTTGTTTGATCTTGATGATTTCTTGTTTTTCATGTGCATCTTTGCATTCATATTTTCCAAGCATTAAAGATTTCTAAGTTTGGTGTCTTGCATGTTTTCTTTGCATCAAAAATTTTCAAAATTATGTTCTTGATGTTCATCATGATCTTCAAAGTGTTCTTGGTGTTCATCTTGACATTCATAGCATTCTTGCATGCATCTTGTGTTTTGATCCAAAATTTTTATGTTTTGGGTCATGTTTGTGTTTTTCTCTCTCCTCATTAAAAATTCAAAAATAAAAAAAATTATCTTTTCCTTATTTCCCTCCAAAATTTCGAAATTTTGGGTTGACTTGGTCAAAAAATTTTCAAAATTAGTTGTTTCTTACAAGTCAAGTCAAAATTTCAATTTTAAAAATCTTATCTTTTTAAAAAAAATCTTTTTCAAAAATCATATCTTTTTCATTTTTTTTATAATTTTCGAAAATTTCAAAAATCTTTTTCAAATTATGTTCAAAATCTTTTTCTTATCCTTATTTTCGAAAATTAGCTAACAATTAATGTGATTGGTTCAAAAATTTGAAGTTTGTTACTTTCTTATTAAGAAAGGTTCAATCTTTAAGTTCTAGAATCTTATCTTGTAGTTTCTTGTTAGTGAAGTAAATAATTTCAAAATTTTTGAATTAAATCTTTTTATCTTTTATTTGATCTTTTTCAAAAAATTTTATCTTTTTCAAAATTTGATTTCAAAATATCTTATCTAATTTCTTATCTTCTTATCTTTTTCAATCAACTAACTAACTTTTTGTTTGTTTCTTATCTTGTTCAAAACCACCTAACTACTTCTCCCTCTTCTATTTTCGAAAAATATCTCTCTCTTTTCAAAAATTCTCTTTAATTAATTAATTGTTTCAATTTTTAATTTCAATTACATTTATCTCTAATTTTTCGAAAATCACTAACCCCTTTTTAAAATTATTTTCGAAATTCTCTTTCTCTTTTCTTCTTCTATTTAATTATTTAATTACTAACACTTCTTTTCACCTCTCTTCATCCAAAATTCCGAATCTCCTTCTTCATTCTTCTACCCCTGTCTTTTTCTACTAACATAAAAGAATCTCTATACTGTGACATAGAGGATTCCTCTTCTTTTCTTGTTTTCTTCTCTTTCATATGAGCAGGAACAAGGATAAAGGCACTCTTGTTGAAATTGATCCAGAACCTGAAAGGACTCTGAAGAGAAAATTAAGAGAAGCTAAATTACAACAATCCAGAAACAACCTTTCAGAAATTTTCGAACAAGAGAAGGAGATGGCAGCCGAAAATAATAATAATGCAAGGAGAATGCTTGGTGACTTCACAAAGCCAACGTCCAAGTTTGATGGAAGAAGCATCTCCATTCCTGCCATTGGAGCCAACAACTTTGAGCTTAAGCCTCAACTAGTTGCATTAATGCAACAAAACTGCAAGTTTTATGGACTTCCATCTGAAGATCCTTATCAGTTTTTAACTGAGTTCTTGTAGATCTGTGAGACTGTAAAGACGAATGGAGTTGATCCTGAAGTCTACAGACTCATGCTTTTCCCTTTTGCTGTAAGAGACAGAGCTAGAATATGGTTGGATTCACAACCCAAGGATAGCCTGGACTCCTGGGATAAGCTGGTCACTGCCTTCTTGGATAAGTTCTTTCCTCCTCAAAAGTTGAGCAAGCTGAGAGTGGATGTTCAAACCTTCAAACAAAAAGATGGTGAATCCCTCTATGAAGCTTGGGAAAGATACAAGCAGCTGACCAAAAGATGTCCATCTGACAAGTTTTCAGAATGGACCATATTAGATATATTCTATTATGGTCTCTCTGAATTTTCGAAAATGTCATTGGACCATTCTGCAGGTGGATCTATTCACCTGAAGAAAACGCCTGAAGAGGCTCAAGAACTCATTGACATGGTTGCAAATAACCAGTTCATGTACACTTCTGAGAGGAATTCCGTGAACAATGGGATACCTCAGAAGAAAGGAGTTCTTGAAATTGATACTCTGAATGCCATATTGGCTCAGAACAAAGTGTTGACTCAACAGGTCAACATGATCTCTCAAAATCTGAATGGATTGTAACATGCATCCAACAGTACTAGAGAGGCAGCTTCTGAAGAAGCTTATGATCCTGAGAACCCTGCCATGGCAGAGGTTAATTACATGGGTGAACCTTATGGAAACACCTATAACTCATCATGGAGAAATCATCCAAATTTCTCATGGAAGGATCAACAAAAGTCTCAACAAGGCTTTAACAATGGTGGACGTAATAGGCTGGGCAATAGCAAGCCATATCCATCATCTTCTCAGCAACAGACAGAGAATTCTGAACAAAACACTTCTAATTTAGCCAATGTAGTCTCTGATCTGTCAAAGGCCACTTTCAGTTTCATGAGTGAAACAAGATCCTCTATTAGAAATCTGGAGGCACAAGTGGGCCAGCTGAGTAAGAAAGTCATTGAAACTCCTCCCAGTATTCTCCCAAGCAATACAGAAGAGAATCCAAAAGGAGAGTGCAAGGCCATTGACATAGTCAATATGGCTAAATGCACAAGGGAGGAGGAGGACGAAAATCCTAGTGAGAAAGACCTCCTGGGACGTCCCTCAAGCAAGAAGGAGTTTCCTATTAAGGATCCAAAGGAATCTGAGGCTCATACAGAGACCATAGAGATTCCATTAAATCTCCTTCTGCCATTCATGAGCTCTGAAGACTATTCTTCCTCAGAAGAGGATGAAGATGTAACTGGAGAGCAAGTTGCTCAATATTTAGGAGCTATCATGAAGCTGAATGCCAAGTTGTTTGGTAATGAGACTTGGGAAAGTGAACCTCCCTTGCTCATTAATGAACTAGATACTTGGATTCAGAAAATTCTACCTCAAAAGAAACAAGATCCTGGCAAGTTCTTAATACCTTGTACCATAGGCACCATGATCTTTGAAAAAGCTCTGTGTGATCTGGGGTCAGGGATAAATCTAATGCCACTCTCTGTAATGGAGAAGCTGGGGATCATTGAGGTACAACCTGCCTTGTTCTCATTACAACTGGCAGACAAGTCATTGAGACAAGCCTATGGAATAGTAGAGGACATGCTAGTAAAGGTTGAAGGCCTTTACATCCCTGCTGATTTCATAATCTTAGACACTAGGAAGGAAGAGGATGATTGCATCATCCTTGGAAGACCTTTCCTAGCCACAGCAGGAGCTGTGATAGATGTCAACAGAGGTGAATTAGTCCTTCAATTGAATGGGGACTACCTTGTGTTTAAGGCACATGGCCATTCCTCTATGACAGAAGAGAGTAAGCATGAAGAGCTTCTCTCAGTTCAGAGTCAAGAAGAGCCCCCACAGTCAAACTCTAAGTTTGGTGTTGTGAGGCCACAACCAAACTCTAAGTTTGGTGTTAAGATCCCATATCCAAACTCTAAGTTTGGTGTGGACAACTATACAACATTGACCTGATCACCTTGTGGCTCCATGAGAGCCACTGTCAAGCTATTGACATTAAAGAAGCGCTTGTTGGGAGGCAACCCAATTTTATTTATCTAATTTTTATTTTATTCTATTTTATTGTTATTTTGTGTTTTATTAGGTACATGATCATGAGGAGTCACGAAAAAAAAATCAAAAAAATTAAAAACAGAGTCAAAAACAGCAGAAAAAAATTTTCACCCTGGAGGACGCACAGGCTGGCGTTCAACGCCAGTAAGATGCATCTGGCTGGCGTTCAACGCCAGAACAGAGCACCATTCTGGCGCTGAACGCCAGAAACAAGCAACATTCTGGCGCTGAACGCCAGGAATGTGCCCAGAGAGGAAAAACTGGCGCTGAACGCCAGTAACAAGCATGAAACTGGCGTTCAACGCCAGAAACATGCTTTACATGGGCGTTGAACGCCCAGAATGTGCACCAATGGGCGTTTAAACGCCAGAATGATGCACGAAGGCATTTTACATGCCTATATGGTGCAGGGATGGAATTCCTTGACACCTTAGGATCTGTGGACCCCACAGGATCACCTCAGGATCTGTGGACCCCACAGGATCCCTACCTAACATATTCCCACCTTACCTTTTAATCCTAATCACACTCTCCTAATCCAAATCCACTCTTCCCCATGTCACACTTCCCAACACCTTTCACCAATCACCTCAATTCCTCTTCCCAATTACCCCATTCACCACTCACATCCATCCACTCTTCCCCATAAACCCCACCTACCTTCAAAAATTCAAAACAATTTCCCTCCCATTCCCACCCAAATGGCCGAACATACCTCCCCCCTTTCCCTATAAATACCCTTCCATTCTACTTCATTTTCACACAACACAACCCCTCCTTCTTCACCTAAACCGAACCTACCTTTCTCCCTCTCTACCATATTTTCTTCTTCTTCTTCTTCTCTTCTTTCTTCTCTTGCTCGAGGGCGAGCAATATTTTAAGTTTAGTGTGGTAAAAGCACAAGCTTTTTGTTTTTCCATTACCATCAATGGCACCTAAGACCGGAGTATCCTCTAGAAAAGGAAAAGGGAAGACAAAAGCTTCCACCTCCGAGTCATAGGAGATGGACAGATTCATCTCCAAGAGCCATCAAGACCACTTCTATGATGTTGTGGCAAAGAAGAAGGTGATCCCTGAGGTCCCTTTCAAGCTCAAGAAAAATGAGTATCCGGAGATCCGACATGAAGTCCGAAGAAGAGGTTGGGAAGTCTTAACCAACCCCATGCAACAAGTCGGAATCTTAATGGTTCAAGAGTTCTATGCCAATGCATGGATCACTAGGAACCATGACCAAGGTATGAACCCAAGTCCAAAGAATTATCTCACAATGGTTAGGGGGAAATACTTGGATTTCAGTCCGAAAAATGTAAGGTTGGCATTCCACTTGCCTATGATGCAAGGTGATGAACGCCCCTACACTAGAAGGGTCAACTTTGATCAAAGGTTGGACCAAGTCCTTATGGACATTTGTGTAGAAGGAGCTCAATGGAAGAGAGACTCCAAAGGCAAGCCAATCCAACTAAGAAGACTGGACCTCAAGCCTGTAGCTAGAGGATGGTTGGAGTTCATTCAACGCTCCATCATTCCTACTAGCAACCGATCTGAAGTTACTGTGGATCGGGCCATCATGATTCATGGCATCATGATTGGAGAGGATGTAGAAGTTCATGAGGTCATCTCCAATGAAATCTACAAAATAGCCGACAAGCCCTCACCTATGGCACGGCTAGCTTTTCCTCACCTTATTTGCCATCTATGTTACTCAGCTGGAGTTATCATAGAAGGAGATGTCTCCATTGAAGAAGACAAGCCCATCACCAAGAAAAGGATGGAGCAAGCAAGAGAAGCCCCTCACGGTCCTCAAGAGATACATGAGGAAGCTCATCATCAAGAAATCCCTGAGATGCCTCAAGGGATGCACTTTCCTCCAAACAACTATTGGGAGCAACTCAACACTTCCTTAGAAGGTTTGAGCCATAATGTGGAACAATTAAGGGTGGAACATCATGAGCACTCCATCATTCTCCAAGAAATAAGAGAAGATCAAAGAGCAATAAGGGAGGAGCAACAAAGGCAAGGAAGGGACATAGAAGAGCTAAAGAACATCATTGGTCCTTCAAGAAGAAGACGCCACTAGAGGTGGATTCATTCCTTGTTCTTTATTTCCTTCTGTTTTCGGTTTTTAGTATTGTGTTTATCTATGTTTTGTGTCTTTATTTCATGATCATTAGTATGTAACCATGCCTTAAAGCTATGAATAAAATCCATTAATCCTTCACCTCTCTTAAATGAAAAATGTTTCAATTCAAAAGAACAAGAAGTACATAAATTTCGAAAATAGCTCTTGAATTTAGTTTAATTATATTGATGTGGTGACAATACTTTTTGTTTTCTGAATGAATGCTTGAACAGTGCATATGTCTTTTGATCTTGCTGTTTATGAATGTTAAAACTGTTGGCTCTCGAAAGAATGATGAACAAAGAGAAATGTTATTGATGATCTGAAAAATCATGAAATTGATTCTTGAAGCAAGAAAAAGCAGTGAATGGCGAAAAAAAAATATAGAAAAAGAAGGAGCAGTAGAAAAAGCCAATAGCCCTTAAAACCAAAAGGCAAGGGTAAAAAGGATCCAAGACTTTGAGCATCAATGGATAGGAGGGCCCAAGGAAATAAAATCCAGGCCTAAGCGGCTAAATCAAGCTGTCCCTAACCATGTGCTTGTGTCATGAAGGTCCAAGTAAAAAGCTTGAGACTGAGTGGTTAAAGTCGTGATCCAAAGCAAAAGAGTGTGCTTAAGAGCTCTGGACACCACTAACTGGGGACTCTAGCAAAGCTGAGTCACAATCTGAAAAGGTTCACCCAGTTATGTGTCTGTGGCATTTATGTATCCGGTGGTAATACTGGAAAACAAAGTGCTTAGGGCCACGGCCAAGACTCATAAGTAGCTGTGTTCAAGAATCAACATGCTTAACTAGGAAAGTCAATAACACTATCCGAAATTCTAAATTCCTAGAGAAGCTAATCATTCAAAACTTCAAAGGAAAAAGTGAGATGCCAAAACTGTTCAGAAGCAAAAAGCTACAAGTCCTGCTCATCTGATTATAATTAATATTCATTGATATTCTGGAATTTATAGTATATTCTCTTCTTTTTATCCTATTTGATTTTCAGTTGCTTGGGGACAAGCAACAATTTAAGTTTGGTGTTGTGATGAGCGGATAATTTATACGCTTTTTGGCATTGTTTTTAGGTAGTTTTTAGTAAGTTCAAGCTACTTTTAGGGATGTTTTCATTAGTTTTTATGTTAAATTCACATTTCTGGACTTTACTATGAGTTTGTGTGTTTTTCTGTGATTTCAGGTAAATTCTGACTGAAATTGAGGGATTTGAGCAAAACTCTAAAAAAGGCTGACAAAAGGACTGCTGATGCTGTTGGAATCTGACCTCCCTGCACTCGAAATGGATTTTCTAGAGCTACAGAACTCCAATTGGCGCGCTCTTAACGGCGTTAGAAAGTAGACATCCAGGGCTTTCCAGCAATATATAATAGTCCATACTTTATTCGGAAATTGACGACGTAACTTGGCGTTGAACGCCAAGTTCATGCTGCTGTCTGGAGTTAAACGCCAGAAAAACGTCATGATCCGGAGTTGAACGCCCAAAACACGTCATAACTCGGAGTTCAACTCCAAGAGAAGCCTCAGCTCGTGGATTGATCAAGCTCAGCCCAAGCATACACCAAGTGGGCCCCGGAAGTGGATTTATGCATCAATTACTTACTCATGTAAACCCTAGGAGCTAGTTTATTATAAATAAAACATTTAACTATTGTATAAGATGTCTTTGATCATTCGGTCTTGTGACCACATGGGGGCTGGCCATTCGGCCATGCCTGAACCTTTTACTTATGTATTTTCAACGGTGGAGTTTCTGCACACCATAGATTAAGGGTGTGGAGCTCTGCTGTACCTCAAGTATTAATGCAATTCTATTTTCTTTTATTCAATTCTATCTTATTCTTATTCCAAGATATTCATTCGCACCCAAGAACATGAAGAATGTGATGATTATATGACCTTCATTATCATTCTCACTTATGAATGCACGTGATTGACAACCACTTCCGTTCTACATGCAACAGAGCTTGAATGTGTATCTCTTAGATTCCCCAACAGAATCTTCGTGGTATAAGCTAGATAGATGGCGGCATTTATGAGGGTCCGGAAGGTCTCACCTTGTCTGTGGTATTCGGAGTAGGATCTTGGGAATCCAGAAAGTCTAACCTTGTCTGTGGTATTCCGAGTAAGATTCCGGTAATGAATGACTGTGACGTGCTTCAGACTTGCAAGTGCTGGGCGTTAGTGACAAACGCAAAAGAATCAAGGGATTCTATTCCAGTAGGCGCGGGAACCAACCAGTGATTAGCCGTGCTGTGACAGAGCGCGTGAGCGTAGTTTTCACTGCGAGGATGGGATGTAGCCTTCGGCCAGGTGATGCCTCCAGACGATTAGCCATGCGAGTGACAGCCGCAGAGGACCATTTTCCCGAGAGGATTGAAAGTAGCCATCGTCGAACGGTGAATCCCTATAAACAGCTTGCCATGGAAAGGAGTAAGAAGGATTGAGTTGAAGTAGTAGGAAAGCAGGCGTCCTTGAGCCATACAGCATCTCCATATGCTTATCTGAAATTCCCACCAATGAATCTGCATAGGTATTCTATCCCTTTTATTATTTCTTTATATTATTTGATTTTCTGAATTCCATAAACCAATTTAATCTTCCTAACTGAGATTTACAAGGTGACCATAGCTTGCTTCATACCAACAATCTCTGTGGGATCGACCCTTACTCGCGTAAGGTTTATTACTTGGACAACCCAGTACACTTGCTGGTTAGTTGAACGGAGTTGTGTCCACTCGTGCCAATTTCAAATTCCATAATTTTACAAGGAGTGCAACTTAAAGAATAAGGATCACAATTTCGTCCACCACTCTGCTTCCCGATTTTATTTCTCTACTATATTTTCATTCTGAATACAATAGTGTATGTTCCTGTTTTGTATTGTTGTCTCCTTCGTCAATCTGGATCCTAGTCGACCCCGTCGTTCATGCCCCTTTGCTGCACCTGTTTCTCTACTACTATTATTTGGAATACCGGCGTTGATGCTATTATGAATCTGTTAGAGTTGCTATTGGTGAGTCTGATGCTACTTTAATTCTGGATTGATCTTTTCCTTGATCATTGTCTAATAACACATTTTATTGTCACTGCTATACTTGTTTTGAGTTGATTCTGGTATGTGCCCTGTCTTGAAATTCCCAGGGCTGTGATTGCTCTTAATTTCCACCCAATTTGAATCCTTTGCTTGGTTACAACCCCGATCACTGCTGTGATGATTAACAATGCTGCTATTCTGGTTACTGCCTCTGCCGTTCCAGTTGCGTGAGAGTCACTGCTGTTGCCATGAAACTAAAAGGGAAGGGAGTTGTTACGTTAAAGTATGCGATTGCGACATCGAGGTAGGGGGTTTAAAACGATTTCAATTTAAGAATGCCTACAAGGTTTATTGAATAACTGCAAATAGATTTAATACCTATGAGTAATTGATTGACTATGTGAATATTGAATTGTGGCTGAAATTGTAATTGGAATGGTTGGGATTGTGATTTGGAATTGTTGATTAGAGATATTGATTGATTGTGTGGACTGGGAATTGTTTGATGACTAATTGTTGAGAATTCCTGAATTTTAATAGGTTATGTTGGATTTGTTGTCATTGAGTTGTTATTTGGTATATTATAATGTTAATGAACTTGGTTGGTGGTTGGTTTGGAATTGGTTTTGAGGGGTTTTGAAGGGTTGGATTTTGAATACTAAATGGATTGCTGAAAATCTGATTTTTTTTAAATTAAAAAGTGACTTTGGAAGTGAATCAGTTATTCAACGATAATCAAAATGGTATAAGAGTAAAGGCTAAGTGAAGTATAATAAAAGTTGTTGTTGAGATTCAATTTTGAGAAGTTTGAATTAATTATAGAACTTGTTATGACTTTTCAAAGTTAAAATGTAAAACTTGATTTTCTGCATTATTTTTAAAGGAAGCCGGAAACTTTGAAAAACTATAACTATTTCTGCGATTATCGGAATTGCGTGGGACCAAGTCCGGATTGAGCTTGGGAATATAGGGAACTGGACTGCTGAATTTGAGACTTTTTCACTAAGTTTATGGTTTATGGTGAATTTTTGAATTATGGATGTCAAATCTGGTTTTTACTGCAGAACATTTAACACAGCAGCAACTTGATTCCTTTAATAGAAATTCTGCACTTTGAATTTTGAAATGGAACCAATTTTAAATGAAACTTTGGTCTTAATACTTTAATTTCATAAAAATTTAGAATTGTTAGAGTTGTGGTTTTAAAGATTTGGATTTTCAAAGAAAGATGTTTTATGCAGTAAAAGTCAGGCTTTGTTTTCGAAGTCAGTAACTTTGAGGTTTTATAATTTTTAAATCTGGAATGATATTGAGATGCAACCAATTGGAAGTGAAAACTAAGTATGTTTAGCATATGTGACTAAAATTTCAGGGCTATCCATGTTTTACTGAGTAAGTTATGGGACTTGGAAGAAGATAGGGTGTTGGGAATGCTTGAGTGAGAGTTATGAGTTCATAAAATTAAAGATGAACCTTAGTGTTATATGGCTGTTTCAATGTTGGAATTTGCTTGTTTCTGAATTGAATTGATATTGGAAAGGTTGAAAAGAGTTTGGTGGATTGTTTGGTTGGGACCCGTAAGGGTGGCTAAGTCCTATTTTTAAAGGAGATTATGTCCGAATTTTTATAAAAGTATAAGGACTTAATCAAAATCAATATTTAAGGTTTATTTAATGATAATAACTTCCATGATTCTTTTAAGAAAAGATTATTTGGTATATGAGATTGTTGGCAAGGGCGTGGGTCTTGTCCCGCTTGCGTATTTGCAATTATGAAAGAAAAAGGAAAGAGTAATGTACTTATTGTATGTTTGTTTGTTGCTTGAAGCAACCCAAGAGATGTCTGTTTGTTGCTTGAGGCAACACAAGAGATATTGTTTGCTTATTTGTTGCTTAATGCAACCCAAGAGATATTATATATATATTAGTTGCTTGATGCAACCCAGAGCTATATTTAATATATATTAGTTGCTTAATGCAACCCAGAGCTTCTGTAGGGAAACTAAGTTACCTACAGACATTTTCTGTTTTCCCAGAGCAGAGCAGAGTATATATATATTTTCCTGCAGTAAGCAGAGGCTGTCTCAAATGAGCGGCTATTATTATATGCGCATTTATTTAGGAACGGAAAATCGTATCCGGGAAATCGGGATTACTCGTGACCGGATAAATGTCGGGATTACGGGCAGCCAACCGACACATGAGCTCATGGCCTGTACTAGGACTAGACATTCATCATATGCATCTATGTGACATTGTTTGGGTGTGGATATTGTAATTGGCTTGCCTAAATGAATAATCCTGTGTAACCGCTAATTGCTATACTTGATATAAATGCTCTTGATTGTGTTTGAACCTCATTACCTGTGTTTGTAATTGATTGTTTGGATTGTAGTGATTGAATGTTGATTGAGCTATTTGGGCCTGAGGCCGTGACTGGTATGTTTGAGGTCTAGTTTTGTATAAAGTATCTGACTGGTTCAGCATAGACTTAATGAACATATGCTTGGAGCAGGATGATCATTTATACCGCGTAGGTAACTTCTTTTATGTTAAGGTCTAGTAAAGTATGAAAAATCAAACTGGTTTAGCATAGACTTAATGAACCTATGCTTGGAACAGGTTGGTCATTCATACAGTCTAGGAAACTTTTACGAGTTTTATAAAGAAAATTTGGGTCTAGGATTTTAAATAATTAACTAATGCTTTTAAAAGAGGTTAATTTTCTTTTAGACGTCTCTGGATAAAATTAACTATTTGCGCTTTATTCTTTACTTTCACAGCATTCTCTACCTCCACTGAGAACATGTGGTTTGGTTCTCACCCCCAAATTTTCCACCCTTTCAGTGACACAGGTTTGAAGACGCGATTTGAAGCTGCGAGCGATTAGTAGGTTTTCTTTATGGTTTTAATTGCTTTCATAGAGTCCCCTCGCTCTTGTCCTTTGAGGTTTTATTTTAACAGAGGGGTAGGTGTTGTATTTGGGTTTATGACTTCTTATGTATAAGAGTTACTATTAATAATACTTATATGATTGTTATTATTATTTGCAATGCTTATCTTTGATACATGTCTTGAATGAATAAAAAAACAAATTTTTCTGAAATTTTCTTAAAACTAAGACGCAAACTCGATACAAAGGCTCAATAATTAAGTAGTTAATACTAGAGAAGGTTACGTAATGTTCTTTCTAGTAGAAATACCCTGACTTAAGCAAGGTATTTTGCTGGAAGGGATGTTACATTATGGTATCAGAGCAGTCCTTCCTGTAGAGCCTTGGGAGTGGACTGACTATGCTTCATTGCATACTCTGAGTGTCTATCATGCTTTCTAACTTGTTCTGATGACAAGAGTTTATGTTTTATATGCATGGCTGTCTAGTGATTAACGCTATTAGTTTTCCATTGCATGCCTCATGGTATCAAGTTTGGCCAACTTAATACTAATGATTTATGTATTTGGGAACACTAATAGGTTATCACAGGCGAAATAGAAGTGATAGGTTAGCGCGAATTACGAGGTTTTGGGGACGTTAGAAACTAAATTCTAGAAATTAGTTCCGTTTCGACGTATGCTCTCTATTCGTGCCTAGTATTATCTCTTTCTCTACTATTTGTATTGGAATTTCTAATTTCTGATCTCTTTCTTGCTAATTTTGTATTATCATTCGTGCATGTCCTTGCTTGACTCTGTACCTGGTTGTTGTTTGAATCTTTTGAAACATTTATCTTTACCTTACAAACTCTATGCTCCTTGCTCTGAACTCGGATTTATTTCGGTGCAACATACTATTTCTTGTAATTTCCTTTTGAGTACTTGTTTTAGATTCTCTTCTAGAAAAATTTTAATTCAAATTTTTCTTATTTGACTGTATCCACAACCCTTACTTAAATTTTAATGGGATTGTTTTTAATTTAGCCTAGACTTTCTTACTGAAACTCTGAAACTTCTTTATATGGTTTAATTTTGTTTATTTGTGATATACCACCTATCTTTTATTGATTTATAGAAAATTTGATTTCAGAATTTATTCTTTAAATGGAAGCTGATTTTCTGCCAACTTTACTATAATTCTATAGCTATGTACTTAAGTATCTTCCAAGCTTTAGTTTACAAACCATGCATGATTTATTTTGATTTGAAATTAAATCAGTATAACATATTGTTTATACTTAGTTCAGTACTTTTGGAAAATGTTAGATTTATATATATTCTTTTGAAAAAAAAAAACTAATTCCCTCTATTTCAAATTGAAGTTATTCAAAATTGTTGTCCTATTTTCCCTATGATGTTCATATTGAAACTGTTCGATTCAAAATTTCTTCCTAAGCCTTGAATTAATTCCCTTTATGCTCCATTTAATTGCTTATATATATATATATATATATATATATATATATATATATATATATATATATATATATATATATATATATATATATATATCCTTGTTTGTTGATGATTTCACGTATTACTTTAAATCCTGGCGGAATACCATCTTGTCCAATTGCAAACTTGAGTATTCTTCCAATTTCTCGCATAAACCTTTCGTGCCATTTGTCTTTCTCTTCTCATGTTTCGTATTCCTTATATGCGCTAGTTCTTAGGGACATGATTTGTGCGTACGGAAAGTGAATCTAGTTAGTCTATGAAGTTATAAGGAGTTATGGAGTTTTGAGGCGACGAGAGGAAGTGATCATGCTTTGTTAAAAGTTGTGAACGAATATGTGCCTATTTGATTTTGGATTTTAAAATTTTTCTTATGTTAAGTTATTTTATCAACTCTAGCATTACCTAGTATATTTTCTTCTATGTTTATGTGATATGATTTTCTTGGAGCCTTTAAAATATTCAAAAGGGGATGTGAATATAAATCTTTTCTTCATTTTATATCAATTTTCAAGGGCGAAAATTTTTGTAAGTTGGATAGAATGTAACATCCCGCATTTTTGAAAATCTAATTATGAATAAATTGTGATTTTATTTTATTAAGTTTAAACTTTATAATTTTAGAAATTATTTTATTAGAAATAATTAAATAGATTCAGAGATAATTTTATTTTAAATCAATTAAGATTCTTAAGTAATTTTATATAATGGAATATTTTGTATAATTTTAGTAATTGAAAAATAAGAAAGAATTGTATAATTTAATTTAAGTAACTTTTATCCTGAAAAAGTTACGATTTATTCTATTAATATTTGGAGTTTATGTTAATTAATATTCTTATGTAATTTTTATAATTGGTTATTTCATATGCTTTGGAGATAAAATTAGTAATGGAAGAATTATATAATTTAATTTAAGAAATTTCTATTATGAATGAATTATGGTTTATTTTATTAGTTTGAGCTTTTAGAGATTAATTTATTAGGAATGATTAAATGGATCTTTATAAATACTTAAAGTTTAAGTAATTTTATTATAATTAGATATTTTGTAAATAGAAATTAATGTTTCGATAATAGAAAAATAATAAAAGGTTATATCATTTAATTTGAATAATTAGTATTGAGTTTAAACTATATTTTATAAAAATGTGATTAATATGCTTATTTTATAATTTACACTATAAATAATTAATTGAACTTAGCAATATGTTGATAAATAATGTTCTTATATATTTTTAATAGAGTATATTTGGTTTTAAAATTACTCTACCTTCCAATTTTATCAAAATATCTATTCATATCTATCCATATTCTTTTATAAAATCCTAATTTCTAACCCTAAATCCCAAAATCCCCAAATTCATTCAGAAACACTAATTTCCCCAATTCACAAACCCTAACCCCTTACCCCCTTTCTCCCAAAACGCAGACACACACACACACACAGAGGAGAGGAGAGCGTTTGAAGGAGCTGAGAGGAAGAGAGGGGACTACACCACATCGTCGTCCAGCCACCGTCCATCCTGCCATCACCGCCATCACCGGCGTCTCACTGCTGTCGCTGTGGAGACCGAACGCCTTCCAGTTTCCTGCTGCCAACTTGGAGCCGTCGTCATCAAGAGCGTCAGGAGAAAGAGAGAAGGACGAACTCACGACGGAGAGGGAGGAGGTTGCGCCGCGCAGCCGTGGAGCCCCTCACACGTGTCACCACCGTCGGAAGCAGAACCACGAAGAGGAGAGGAAGAACGACGTTGGGAGGAAACTGTGAGCTGCAAGCCGCTGACCGAGAAGAAGCTCTGCCTCTGTCACCGTGTTGGAGTCGTCGCTGCCAACGCCGCGCACCTCCGTTAGCGCTGCCGTTGAAGGGAGCTCGCCGTCACAGTTCAATCATCATTGAGCTTGAAGGGAGGCGCCACTGAAATACCCGACAGCAGCTTCCCCTGCGTTCCCAATTCCATTCTTGAAACTGTAACACTCTTGCTCGTGCTCTGCTTCCCAATTTTATTTCTCTACTATATTTTCATTCTGAATACAATAGTGTATGTTCCTGTTTTGTATTGTTGTCTCCATCGTCAATCTGGATCCTAGTCGACCCCGTCGTTCATGCCCCTTTGCTGCACCTGTTTCTCTACTGCTATTATTTGGAATACCGGCGTTGATGCTATTATGAATCTGTTAGAGTTGCTATTGGTGAGTCTGATGCTACTTTAATTCTGGATTGATCTTTTCCTTGATCATTGTCTAATAACACATTTTATTGTCACTGCTATACTTGTTTTGAGTTGATTCTGGTATGTGCCCTGTCTTGAAATTCCCAGGGCTGTGATTGCTCTTAATTTCCACCCAATTTGAATCCTTTGCTTGGTTACAACCCCGATCACTGCTGTGATGATTAACAATGCTGCTATTCTGGTTACTGCCTCTGCCGTTCCAATTGCGTGAGAGTCACTGCTGTTGCCATGAAACTAAAAGGGAAGGGAGTTGTTACGTTAAAGTATGCGATTGCGACATCGAGGTAGGGGGTTTAAAACGATTTCAATTTAAGAATGCCTACAAGGTTTATTGAATAACTGCAAATAGATTTAATACCTGTGAGTAATTGATTGACTATGTGAATATTGAATTGTGGCTGAAATTGTAATTGGAATGGTTGGGATTGTGATTTGGAATTGTTGATTAGAGATATTGATTGATTGTGTGGACTGGGAATTGTTTGATGACTAATTGTTGAGAATTCCTGAATTTTAATGGGTTATGTTGGATTTGTTGTCATTGAGTTGTTATTTGGTATATTATAATGTTAATGAACTTGGTTGGTGGTTGGTTTGGAATTGGTTTTGAGGGGTTTTGAAGGGTTGGATTTTGAATACTAAATGGATTGCTGAAAATCTGATTTTTTTTAAATTAAAAAGTGACTTTGGAAGTGAATCAGTTATTCAACGATAATCAAAATGGTATAAGAGTAAAGGCTAAGTAAAGTATAATAAAAGTTGTTGTTGAGATTCAATTTTGAGAAGTTTGAATTAATTATAGAACTAGTTATGACTTTTCAAAGTTAAAATGTAAAACTTGATTTTCTGCATTATTTTTAAAGGAAGCCGGAAACTTTGAAAAACTATAACTATTTCTGCGATTATCGGAATTGCGTGGGACCAAGTCCGGATTGAGCTTGGGAATATAGGGAACTGGACTGCTGAATTTGAGACTTTTTCACTAAGTTTATGGTTTATGGTGAATTTTTGAATTATGGATGTCAAATCTGGTTTTTACTGCAGAACATTTAACACAGCAGCAACTTGATTCCTTTAATAGAAATTCTGCACTTTGAATTTTGAAATGGAACCAATTTTAAATGAAACTTTGGTCTTAATACTTTAATTTCATAAAAATTTAGAATTGTTAGAGTTGTGGTTTTAAAGATTTGGATTTTCAAAGAAAGATGTTTTATGCAGTAAAAGTCAGGCTTTGTTTTCGAAGTCAGTAACTTTGAGGTTTTATAATTTTTAAATCTGGAATGATATTGAGATGCAACCAATTGGAAGTGAAAACTAAGTATGTTTAGCATATGTGACTAAAATTTCAGGGCTATCCATGTTTTAATGAGTAAGTTATGGGACTTGGAAGAAGATAGGGTGTTGGGAATGCTTGAGTGAGAGTTATGAGTTCATAAAATTAAAGATGAACCTTAGTGTTATATGGCTGTTTCAATGTTGGAATTTGCTTGTTTCTGAATTGAATTGATATTGGAAAGGTTGAAAAGAGTTTGGTGGATTGTTTGGTTGGGACCCGTAAGGGTGGCTAAGTCCTATTTTTAAAGGAGATTATGTCCGAATTTTTATAAAAGTATAAGGACTTAATCAAAATCAATATTTAAGGTTTATTTAATGATAATAACTTCCATGATTCTTTTAAGAAAAGATTATTTGGTATATGAGATTGTTGGCAAGGGCGTGGGTCTTGTCCCGCTTGCGTATTTGCAATTATGAAAGAAAAAGGAAAGAGTAATGTACTTATTGTATGTTTGTTTGTTGCTTGAAGCAACCCAAGAGATGTCTGTTTGTTGCTTGAGGCAACCCAAGAGATATTGTTTGCTTATTTGTTGCTTAATGCAACCCAAGAGATATTATATATATATTAGTTGCTTGATGCAACCCAGAGCTATATTTAATATATATTAGTTGCTTAATGCAACCCAGAGCTTCTGTAGGGAAACTAAGTTACCTACAGCCATTTTCTGTTTCCCTAGAGCAGAGTAGAGTATATATATATTTTCCTGCAGTAAGCAGAGGCTGTCTCAAATGAGCGGCTATTATTATATGCGCATTTATTTAGGAACGGAAAATCGTATCCGGGAAATCGGGATTACTCGTGACCGGATAAATGTCGGGATTGCGGGCAGCCAACCGACACATGAGCTCATGGCCTGTACTAGGACTAGACATTCATCATATGCATCTATGTGACATTGTTTGGGTGTGGATATTGTAATTGGCTTGCCTAAATGAATAATCCTGTGTAACCGCTAATTGCTATACTTGATATAAATGCTCTTGATTGTGTTTGAACCTCATTATCTGTGTTTGTAATTGATTGTTTGGATTGTAGTGATTGAATGTTGATTGAGCTGTTTGGGCCTGAGGCCGTGACCGGTATGTTTGAGGTCTAGTTTTGTATAAAGTATCTGACTAGTTCAGCATAGACTTAATGAACCTATGCTTGGAGCAGGATGATCATTTATACCGCGTAGGTAACTTCTTTTATGTTAAGGTCTAGTAATGTATGAAAAATCAAACTGGTTCAGCAGACTTAATGAACCTATGCTTGGAACAGGTTGGTCATTCATACAGTCTAGGAAACTTTTACGAGTTTTATAAAGAAAATATGAGTCTAGGATTTTAAATAATTAACTAATGCTTTTAAAAGAGGTTAATTTTCTTTTAGACGTCTCTGGATAAAATTAACTATTTGCGCTTTATTCTTTACTTTCACGGCATTCTCTACCTCCACTGAGAACATGTGGTTTGGTTCTCACCCCCAAATTTTCCACCCTTTCAGTGACACAGGTTTGAAGACGCGATTTGAAGCTGCGAGCGATTAGTAGGTTTTCTTTATGGTTTTAATTGCTTTCATAGAGTCCCCTTGCTCTTGTCCTTTGAGGTTTTATTTTAACAGAGGGGTAGGTGTTGTATTTGGGTTTATGACTTCTTATGTATAAGAGTTACTATTAATAATACTTATATGATTGTTATTATTATTTGCAATGCTTATCTTTGATACATGTCTTGAATGAATAAAAAAACAAATTTTTCTGGAATTTTCTTAAAACTAAGACGCAAACTCGATACAAAGGCTCAATAATTAAGTAGTTAATACTAGAGAAGGTTACGTAATGTTCTTTCTAGTAGAAATACCCTGACTTAAGCAAGGTATTTTGCTGGAAGGGATGTTACACCTTGGCTCCCGGGACAAATACATCATAATTCGCCTCCTCCGGCCCGCCACCGTACAATACTCCAGAATTACGAAATTCTTGTAATTCCTCTTGGGTTACTTTGGATGTTTTGCTCGTTACATTTGTAGTGACCCAGGCATAATGATTTATAGGGTTTCATGCTGCAGTTGGTTGTGCCATACCTACAGTGGGAGAACCACTTAAATTTACACGAGAGATCAGAAACTCGGAAGAAATGGAAAAATATGAACTATGTCCTGCTACGTTACTACTCTACAGTATTTTGTGTAACACCCTAATTACCCTAAGCCTTACCTCTAGCCATAAAGCAAAGGTTAATCAAGGGTTACGACAATTCTAAGGCTTATACATATTTATATATAGAAGGGAATAATATATTCTAGAAGACCAATGAAGGATTAAGCTCAAAGACAGAATTACAAAAGCGCGAAACGTTCACACAAAGCTAACGCATAAGATACAAATGCAACATATCTCTTATACAACATAGAAAAAAACAGAGTTTAAGCCGACTAGTTACAAATAGAAAAATACAGAGTTTTGGAATTAAAATCGCTTATACAACATATCTCTTAAGTAAGCCTCTAAGGCCATAAAGTCTAAAATAGAAAAGGTGAGAGAAACTACTACAACAGAATAAAACAGAAATATGCCAGGAAGAAACCATACTCCGCTCTGTCACCATGTCCGCAATTTTACCGAGGTGAATTACGACCTGCATCTGAAAAACAACAACAAAGTATGGAATGAGAACCGGAGGTTCTCAGTATGGTAACTATTCCGAGGGTTACCTGAAACTGAAGGTCAATCTCGGATGAGATTTTCTGTTGTGGCCAGAGTTGTCGCGTCTGACTTATCAAATCCTGAGATACTGCTGATCCTTGGTCATCGGAGGGTGGTGGTACCTGCAAGAGACTCCGATGCTTAAGTTAGCATGGGCTTTAGGCAGGTTTTTTGTAGAATTAGAGTATGAGTTATACCTAGGTGCTCCAGTGTATTTATAGTAGTGTGGGGTGACCCTCCTTGATATAAGTTAGTTATCTTTTTATCTTATCTTTTTGTGGATGAGATCACTTATCTTTCTAACTCGCCGCCTCTGAGTGGACTGTGAGCCTCTGCCTTAGGCGTTGTTTGGGCCTCTATGGTGATTTGGCCGAGCTCTCTGGAAGAGGTTGATTTCGATAGCCTTATAGGAGGTCGGCCATTTTGTGCTGAACCGTTCAGCTCGGTCCAGGTTATGAACAGTGCCCCTGCTCGAGCTTTGATCTTCCTCTTGAGGTCGTGTCTTTAGACTTCGATTCCTTTGAAGAAATTGTGCTCGAGCATTTGTTTGGTGGGTTTTGAGCAGCTCTTCCTCTGGCGAATTTTTTAGCGTTGCCTTTTGCTTTAAATGCGAAGCGTTTCCTAGCTCTTTTAATTTGCGGCGTGCTTTTGGGGTGTGTTTAGCTTCCTTGGGAACGCATAAGAGCTTTTAAAAGCTTTATTAATAGGGTTTTTTATACATGAAATCGTGAGTTCACACTTTTCTCACAACTCCGCGCAGCTGACCAACAAGTGCACTGGGTCGTCCAAGTAATACCTTACGTGAGTAAGGGTCGATCCCAAGGAGATTGTCGGCTTGAAGCAAGCTATGGTCACCTTGTAAATCTTAGTCAGGCAGATTGAAATCATTATAGGGTTTTGATAATTAAAAGATGAATAAGACATAATATAAGATAGAGATACTTATGTAATTCATTAGTGGGAATTTCAGATAAGCGTATGAAGATGCTTTGCTCCCTCTGAACCTCTGCTCTCCTATTGTCCTCATCCAATCTTGCGTACTCTCTTCCATGGCAAGCTGTATGTTGGGGGATCACCGTTGTCAATGGCTACAATCCGTCCTCTCAGTGAAAATGGTCCGGCTACGGGTTACATAGGGCTAATCATCTGTTGGTTCTCGATCGTGTCAGAATAAAATTCATTGATCCTTTTACGCACTGTCACTGCGCCCAGCACTCACGAGTTTGAAGCTCATCATAGTCATCCCATCTCAGATCCTACTCGGAATACCACAGACAAGGTTTAGACTTTTCGGATCTCAAGAATGCTGCCAATTGATTCTAGCTTATACCACGAAGACTCTGATCGCACGGAATGGAAGACTCTGTTGTCTGGATAGGCAACCATGCATCATGAACCAGGAGGCCAAGAGATATGCATTCAAGCTTGTTTTCAGGTAGAACGTAAGTGGTTGTCAGGCACACGTTCATAAGTGAGAATGGTGATGAGTGTCACTTGATCATATCATATTCATCATGTTGAAGTGCAAATGGATATCTTAGAACAAGAATAAGCTTGAATTGAATAGAAAAATAGTAGTAATTGCATTACTTCATGAGGAGCAGCAGAGCTCCACACCTTAATCTATGAGGTGTAGAAACTCCACTGTTGAAAATACATAAGAACAAGGTCTAGATATGGCCGAATGGCCATGCCTCCCAAATAACATGAAAAATTGAAAAGGGTTCAAAGACCTGATCCCAAGATCAAAGATGAACAAAAGATGAAAATAAAATATTAAAAGGTCCTATTTATAGTGAACTAGTAACCTAGGGTTTACAGAAATAAGAAAATGATGCAGAAATCCACTTCCGGGGCCCACTTGGTGTGTTCTTGGGCTGAGCATTGAAGCTTTCAGGTGCATAGGCTTTTCTTGGAGTTAAACGCCAACTCTGGTGCCAGTTTGAGCGTTTAACTCCAGCTTTTATGCCAGTTCTATCGTTTAACGCCAGAAAAGAGTCTCTGACCGGCGTTTTGACGCCATTTGGGCTATCAAATCTCAGGAAAAGTATGGACTATTATACATTGCTGGAAAGCACAAGATGTCTACTTTCCAACATAATTGAGAGCGCGCTAATTGGGTTTTCGTATCTCTAGAAAATCTATTTCGAGTGCAGAGAGTTCAGAATCCAACAGCATCTGCAGTTCTTTTTCAGCCTCGGAATCAGATTTTTGCTCAGGTCCCTCAATTTTAGCCAGAAAATACCTGAAATCATAGAAAAATACACAAGCTCATAGTAAAGTCTAGAAATGTGATTTTTGCATAAAAACTAATAATTATATACAAAAAATAACTAAATCATACTAAAAACTACCTAAAAACAATGCCAAAAAGTGTATAAATTATCCGCTCATCACAACACCAAACTTAAATTGTTGCTTGTCCCCAAGCAACTGAAAACCAAATAGAATAAAAAGAAGAGAATATACAATGAATTCCAAAATATCAATGAATCTTAGCTCTAATTAGATTAGCGGGACTAGTAGCTTTTTGCTTCTGAACAGTTTTAGCATCTCACTTTATCCTTTGATGTTCAGAATGATTGGCATCACTAGGAATTCAGATTTAAGATAGTGTTATTGATTCTCCTAGTTCAGTATGTTGATTCTTGAACACAACTAATTTATGAGTCTTGGCCGTGACCCTAAGCACTTTGTTTTCCAGTATTACCACCTGATACATAAATGCCACAGACACATAACTGGGTGAACCTTTTCAGATTGTGACTCAGCTTTGCTAAAGTCCCTAGTTAGAGGTGTCCAGAGTTCTTAAGCACACTCTTTCTGCTTTGGATCACCACTTTAACCACTCAGTCTCAAGCTTTTCACTTGGACCTTCATGACACAAGCACATGGTTAGGGACAGCTTGATTTAGCCGCTTAGGCCAGGATTTTATTCCTTTGGGCCCTCCTATCCATTAATGCTCAAAGCCTTGGATCCCTTTTACCCTTGCCTTTTGGTTTAAAGGGCTATTGGCTTTTTCTGCTTGCTTTTTATTTTTCTTTCTTTTTATTTTTCGCCATTTTTTTCTCGCAAGCTTTGTTATCCATTACTTTTTCTTGCTTCAAGAATCAAATTTATGATTTTTCAGATTATCAATAGCATTTCTCTTTGTTCATCATTCTTTCAAGAGCCAATAATTTTAACATTCAATAAACTTCACTATCAAAAATATGTACTATTCAAGCAGTCATTCAGAAAATAAAAAGTATTGCTACCACATTAAAATAATTAAACTAATTTCAAGATAAAATTTGAAGTTCATGTACTTCTTGTTCTTTTGTAATTAGAAATATTTTTCATTGAAGAAAGGTGAAGGATTCATGGAATTATTCACAGGTTTAAGACATAGGCACTAGACACTAATGATCATGTAATAAAGACACAAACAAAGACAAACATAAAGCATAAAAATCGAAAAATGGAAAGATAAGAACAAGGAAATCAAAGAACGGGTCCACCTTAGTGATGGCGGCTAGTTCTTCCTCTTGAAGATCCAATGGAATGCTTGAGCTCCTCTATGTCTCTTCCTTGCCTTTGTTGCTATTCTCTCATGGCTATTTGATCCTCTCTAATTTCATGGAGAATAATGGAGTGCTCTTGGTGCTCCATCCTTAGTTGCTCCATATTGGAACTCAAATCTCCCAATGAGGTGTTGAGTTGCTCCCAATAGTTGTGTGGAAGAAAATGTATCCCTTGAGGCATCTCAGGAATTTCTTGAGTTCTAGAGATATGACCTCATGAACTTCTACTTCCTCTCCAATCATGATGCTATGGATCGTGATAGCTCGATCTACAGTCACTTTGGATTGGTTGCTAGTAGGAATGATAGAGTGTTGGATGAACTCCAACCATCCTCTAGCCACGAGTTTAAGGTCATGCCTTCTCAATTGAACCGTCTTACCTTTGGAGTCTCTTTTCCACTGAGCTCCTTCCACACATATGTCCGTGAGGACTTGGTCCAACCTTTGATCAAAGTTGACCCTTCTAGTGTAGGGGCGTGCATCTCCTTACATCATTGGCAAGTTGAATGCCAACCTTACATTTTCTGGACTGAAATCTAAGTATTTTTCCCGAACCATGGTATGCCAATTCTTTGGGTTCGGGTTCACACTTTGATCATGGTTCTTGGTGATCCATGCATTAGCATAGAACTCTTGAACCATTAAGATTCCAACTTGTTGAATGGGGTTGATGAGAACTTCCCAACCTCTTTTTCGAATCTCATGTCGGATCTCCGGATACTCATTCCTTTTGAGCATGAAAGGGACCTCAGGGATCACCTTCTTCTTGGCCACAACTTCATAGAAGTGGTCTTGATGGACCTTTAAGATGAATCTCTCCATCTCCCATGACTCAGAGGTGGAAGCTTTTGCCTTCCCTTTCCTCTTTCTAGAGGTTTCTTCGGCCTTAGATGCCATAAATGGTTATGGAAACACAAAAAGCAATGCTTTTTCCACACCAAACATAAAAGGTTTGCTCGTCCTCGAGCAAAAGAAGAAAGAAGGGAGGAGAAGAAGAAGAAAATGGAGGAGATGGAGAGGTTTGAATGGTTCGGCCAAGTGGGGAAAGAAGTGTTTATGATTTGTGAAAATGAAGGAGGGATGAGGGGTTTATATAGAAGTGAAGAGAGGGGTAGGGTTCGTGTATTAGGGTCGGGTTTGGGAGGGAAAGTTTTTTTAATTTTGAAAGGTGGGGTAGGTGGGGTTTTTTGGGGAAGAGTAGGTGGATGTGAGTGGTGAAGAGGTGATGGGGAAGAGAGATGGAGGTCATTGGTGAAGGGTATATGGGGAAGGGTGTTATTGGAATGTGTGAAGAAGAGAGAGAGTGAGTTGATGTAGGTGGGGATCCTGTGGGGTCTACAGATCCTGAGGTGTCAAGGATTTCTCATCCCTGCACCATTCTGGCATGTAAACGCCCTCTGAGTGCTAATCCTGGCGTTAAACGCCAGATTGTTGCCCATTTCTAGCGTTTAACGCCATCTTTTCTTCCCTTTATGGCGTTAAACGCCAACTTGGTGCCCTTTTCTGTCGTTAAACGCCCAGAATGGTGCCAGACTGGGTGTTTATCGCCCATTCTGCTACCCTTACTGGCGTTTAAATGCCAGTAAGTTCCTCCTCCAGGGTGTGCTGTTTTTAATGCTATTTTTGAGTTTGCTTTTTATTTTTGCAGTTGTTTTTGTGACTCCACATGATCATCAACCTAAAAAAAACATAAAATAACAATGGAAAATGGAAATTTAACATAGATAAATAAAAATTGGGTTGCCTCCCAATAAGTGATTCTTTAATGTCAATAGCTTGACAGTGAGCTGATGCGTGAGCATCTTGTCTATCTTTTCCTAGTGAATTTGCACTTAAATTGCTGAGTTTAATTAAGAATTAATTATATTTTAGTCACTTTGGATGCTATTTTGAGTTTTGGGCAAATTTTATTTATTTTAGGTAGCATTCGGCGGAATTTGACGGAGTTTCTACAGCACAAGAATCAAAGAAGATGGCTGCGAAGAGCGACGTGCACGCGTGCCTGACGCATCCACGTGATCTGGAAGTATCCATGGCGACGCGTACGCGTGACTGATGCGAACGCGTGATTTGAAGATTTGCTCAGCGACGCGTCCGCGTGACTAACGCGTCCGCGTGACTCACAGAAAAGACCATCGACGCGTACGCGTGACTGACGCGTACGCGTGACATGCGCCACGTGCAGAAAAATGCAGAATAACACTGGGGGGCAATTTCTGGGCTGTTTTGACCTAGTTTCCAGCCCAGAAAACACAGATTAGAAGCTACAGAATGGACAAATCAAGTGGTCCCCATCCATCAGCTGAAGACTTGTTAATTAATTCGAATTCAAATTCAAATCTTAATTTTGAGGAAAAGATATTATTTTTAATTTTAGATAATTAGATTTTAAATTTATTAGGATTAGTTATAAATAGGAATTTAGATGCCATCAGATGGGAAGATAGTACATTTTACCAGAATCCCTATTTTTACTGAGTCATGAGTAACTAATCCTCCATTGTTAAGGTTAAGAGCACTGTCTATTTGTGTGGATTTATTCGTTTGATCTTTCTAATTTAATACATGTTTTGATTTATTTTTCAATAATTGTTTTCGCTCTTTATTTTATGAATTTGGGTGGAACGGAAGTATGACCCATGTGCTAATTGAGTTCTTGTAAAACTTGGAAAAGCTCTTTACTTGAACAACAGCTTGAAAACATATTATACTGAATTTCTAATTGTTTGTATTTAACGGGATACGTGACATATAATCCCCTTATTTTTGGATAATTAGGATTCTTTTGGCATATAAACTAGAAATTGATGATCACCCTCTAATTGGAATTAATTGACCAAGGAATTGGAAGTTAATGAATTTTAGAGGAGACTAGGAAGGTCTAAGGAATTAGGGTCTAGTCACATATAGTTTGCAATGAATTAAATCATACATGATTAAATTAGTTAGTAAGAAGAGTAAAACCGGGAAAATAGATAACTCTGAAGCCTTAACGGATTTCTCAATATTTTATTCCCAACTTATTTATCTACCTTTCTGAAATTCATAATTTACTTTTTAATGCTCTTTGAACTCCCAACACTATTTTCTGCATGTCTAATTAATCTTATCAAACGTTATTGTTGCTTAATCCATCAATCCTCGTGGGATCGACCCTTACTCACGTAAGGTATTACTTGGTACGACCTGGTGCACTTGCCGGTAAGTTAGTGGGTTACAAATACCGCACCAAGTTTTTGGCGCCATTGCCGGGGATTGACTTTGATTAACAACTATTAGTTGTTTGATTGCTTAGATTTGGCATTTTATTTTTTATTTTATAAAAATCTATTTTAAAAAAAATTCAAAAAAAAAAAGAAAAAAATTTAATAACTAAATAGCACTAATATTTTTCTTAATTTCTGAAATTAAGTTTGGTGTTAACTAGTTATTTTAATTTTTTCTATTTATTTATTTATTTTATTTAGTATTTGTTATTTCTTTACACATGTTACCTCACTTGGAATTCTCTGCACTCTGACGTAGAGATTCCCATTCTTTCTTGTTTTCTGGTTGTTTATGCGCAGGAACAGAGACAAAGAATATCTCTTAGACTTTGATCCTAAACCTGAAAGGACTTTCAGGCGGCGTTTACAATAAGCAAGACTTTATAAGGCTGTAGAATCTACTATGGATCCGAATAATACTGATAATGTCAATGTGGCAAACCCGTAATGGGAATGAACAACAAAGGAGAGTACTTGGTTCTTTCTCCGCTCCTACAGCAGATTTGTATGGAAAGAGCATTATGGTGCCTCCTATAGCTGCAAACAACTTTGAGTTGAAGCCACAATTAGTCACCTTAGTACAACAAAACTGCCAGTATCACGGTCTTCCCCACGAAGACCCAAATCAATTTATTTCTAGTTTTCTGCAAATTTGTGATACTGTGAAGACAAATGGAGTAAACCCAAATGTGTACAAACTCATGCTCTTCCCGTTTGCTCTGAGGGATGGAGCAAAACTATGGCTAGATTCCCAACCTAAGGAGAGTTTGGATACTTGGAACAAGGTGGTTACTGAGTTTCTCACTAAATTTTTCCCACCAAAGAAGCTGACTAAGCTTAGGGTGGAGGTTCAGACCTTCAGGCAGAAGGATGGTGAGACTCTGTATGAAGCTTGAGAGAGATACAAGCTACTGATTAGGCAATGCCCTCCAGACATGTTCTCCAAATGGACTCAACAAGATATCTTTTATGAAGGCTTGGGTGAAATGTCTAAGATGTGCTTAGACAATTCTGAAGGAGGTTCATTGCACAAAAAGAAGACACCGGAGGAGACTATTGAGCTTATTGAATTGGTTGCTAGCAACCAATATTTATACTCCTCTAACAGGAATCCTGTGAACTTTGAGGCTCCTCAGAAGAAGGGTGTCATGTAAGTAGAAACTCTTAATGCTCTTCTTGCTCAAAACAAGCTTATGTCTCAACAAATAAGTCTACTTACTCAACAGATGGGTGGCATGCAAGTCTCAGCTATCAACACCCAAAATCCCCCTCAAGAAGCCTCTTATGACATTATAGGTAATTTTGTGCAGACTGATAATTATGATTATGCTCAAGCTTCTTCTGAACAGGTCAATTACATGGGGAGTGCTACTAGAAATCCCAACAATGATCCCTATTCTAACACCTACAATCAAGGGTGGAGGAATCACCCAAACTTTGGATGGAGAGACCAATCTCAGAGACCTCAGAATTTCAACAATAATTCTTAGGGCGGCTTCCAACAGAATAATTACAAAAACCGCCAATTTTAGGCTCAACTGCAACAACCACCCCATCAGGCAAACTCTAAATCCCAAGAACATTCTAATTGGGAAATGATAATCAGTTTCGTGCAGGAAACCAGAGCCTCCTTTAGAAACTTAGAAATGCAAATGGGCCAAATAAGCAAGCAATTACCTGAGAGGTCTGCAAGCACATTTCCAGGTGATATAGTGGTGAACTGGTGCACGAAATTGTAATCCCAATATCAAAATAAAGATTTCTTATGATTTCGTACCACTAACCAGCAAGTGCACTGGATCGTCCAAGTAATACCTTACGTGAGTAAGGGTCGATCCCACGGAGATTATTGGTTTGAAGCAAGCTATGTTTATTTTATTATTCTTAGTCAAGATATCAATTATAATTATCAGTTTGAATTATTAGAAAAATAAAACAGCGTGAAATAATTACTTGTTATGTAATAATAGAGAATATGTTGGAGTTTTGGAGATGCTTTGTCCTTCTTATTTAAGCTTTCCTCTTGTATTCCTCTTCCCACACGCAAGGCTCCTTCAATGGCAAGCTGTATGAAGGATGTCACCGTTGTCAATGGCTACTTCCCATCCTCTCAGTGAAAATGGTCCAAATGCTCTGTCACAGCACGGCTAATCATCTGTTGGTTCTCGATCATGCCGGAATAGAATCCGTTGATCCTTTTGCGTTTGTCATCACGCCCAACAATCGCGAGTTTGAAGCCCGTCACAGCCATCCAATCCTTGAATCCTACTCAGAATACCACAGACAAGGTTTAGACTTTCCGGATTCTCATGAATGCCGCCATCAATTCTAGCTTATACCACGAAGATTCTGATTAAGGAATCTAAGAGATACTCATTCAATCTAATGTAGAACGGAGGTGGTTGTCAGGCACACGTTCATGGGTTGAGGAAGGTGATGAGTGTCACAGATCATCACCTTCTTCATAGTGAAGCGCGAATGAATATCTTAGATAGGAACAAGCGTGTTTGAATGGAAAACAGAATGAATTGCATTAATTCATCGGGACGCTGCAGAGCTCCTCACCCCCAACAATGGAGTTTAGAGACTCATGCCGTCAAAGAGTATATAATTCAGATCTAAAAATGTCATGAGATACAAAATAAGTCTCTAAAAGTTGTTTAAATATTAAACTAGTAACCTAGGTTTACAAAGAATGAGTAAACTAAGATAATTGGTGCAAAAATCCACTTCTGGGGCCCACTTGGTGTGTGCTGGGGCTGAGACTTAAGCTGCTCATGTGCCTGGTCTATTTCTGGAGTTGAACGCTAGGTTGTAACGTGTTTTTGGCGTTGAACTCCAACTTGTAACCTGTTTCTGGCGCTGGACGCCAGACTGCAACATGGAACTGGCATTGAACGCCAGTTTATGTCATCTATCTTCGCGCAAAGTATGGACTATTATATATTTCTGGAAAGCCCTGGATGTTTGCTTTCCAACCCAATTGAGAGCGCACCAATTGGACTCCTGTAGCTCCAAAAAATCCATTCCGAGTGCAGGGAGGTCAGAATCCAACAGCATCAGCAGTCCTTTTTCAGCCTAAATCAGATTTTTGCTCAACTTCCTCAATTTCAGCCAGAAAATACCTGAAATCACAGAAAAACACACAAACTCATAGTAAAGTCCAGAAATATGATTTTTGCTTAAAAACTAATAAAATTCTATTAAAAACTAATAAAAATATGCTAAAATCTATATGAAATTACCCCCAAAAAGCATATAAAATATCCGCTCATCACAACACCAAACTTAAACTGTTGCTTGTTCTCAAGCAAATAGATAAATAAAAGAGGATAAAAAGAAATCAAGAAGCAATAATATCTCAGAGTTTTAAGTGAAGCTCA
The DNA here is from genome assembly GCF_014773155.1 of Arachis stenosperma. Taxonomy (NCBI): domain Eukaryota; kingdom Viridiplantae; phylum Streptophyta; class Magnoliopsida; order Fabales; family Fabaceae; genus Arachis; species Arachis stenosperma. The sequence continues at coordinate 31,949,383 of NC_080382.1, read as the reverse complement.
GATTCTAATTAGATGAGCGGGGCTAGTAGCTTTTTGCTTCCAAACAGTTTTGGCATCTCACTTTATCCTTTGAAATTCAGAATGATTGGCATCCATAGGAACTCAGAATTCAGATAGTATTATTGATTCTCCTAGTTTAGTATGTTGATTCTTGAACACAGCTACTTTATGAGTCTTGGCCGTGGCCCTAAGCACTTTCTTTTCCAGTATTACCACCGGATACATAAATGCCACAGACACATAACTGGGTGAACCTTTTCAAATTGTGACTTAGCTTTGCTCAAGTCCCCAATTAGAGGTGTCCAGAGTTCTTAAGCACACTCTTTTTCTTTGGATCACGACTTTAACCACTCAGTCTCAAGCTTTTCACTTGGACTTGCATGCCACAAGCACATGGTTAGGGACAACTTGATTTAGCCGCTTAGGCCTGGATTTATTTCCTTGGGCCCTCCTATCCATTGATGCTCAAAGCCTTGGATCCTTTTCACCCTTGCCTTTTGGTTTAAAGGGCTATTGGCTTTTTCTACCTTTTTTGCTTGCTTTTTTTTTCGCAAATTAATGACTTTTCATTTTTTTTCGCAAGCTTGTTTTTCACTGCTTTTTCTTGCTTCAAGAATCAATTTCATGATTTTTCAGATCATCAATAACATTTCTCTTGTTCATCATTCTTTCAGGAGCCAACAATTTTAACATTCATAAAATTCAATGTCAAAAATATGCACTGTTCAGGCATTCATTTAGAAGACAAAAAGTATTGCCACCACATATAAATAATTAGAATTTTCCTTATTAAGAACTCGAAAAAAATATTGCCTCTTTATTCTAAAAATCTACTATTTTATTCATGCTTGATGATGATGGGAAAAAAAATTATAGCTTAATTGGAGATAAAATCAAAATAGAGATACTAATTACTACTACTAATATATAACTTCTAAGGTAAATTCATAATAAGAACAGTTATCACAGAGTTAAGGCAAAGATTAGGACTCAACAACCTTTATGTTGGGAAGTGGGTGTTCCTCTAGTCTGTGGGATGCTTGATCCTTCAAAAGATAATTTCTGACGCTTCAGTTCCTTCAAGTCACATCCTTGCTCTTCCTGTTCCCTTAGGTGCCATGATCTTGATGAGTTTTAGCTCAGTGATCATGGCAAATCACTCCAAACTTAGAGGTTTGCTTGTCCTCAAGCAAAAGAAAGGAAAGGAGAGGAATAGAAAGAGAGGCAATTTCGAAATTCAAAAGATATGATGAGTTACAAAAGATATGAGAAGAAATTAAAAAGATTTGAAAAGAATTCAAAAAGATAGATGAGTTTTGAAAAAGATTTGAAAAGAAATTAAAGAAAAATCAAGAAATATGTTTAGGATAAATTTTTTTTTGAATTTGAAGTTGAAAGATGAGAGTTTGTAACATGTTTATGCAAGAAATCATGAATTGAAACATGAAAATTGGAAAAAATTTGAATTGAAAACGAAATTACCTCCTCCCCATAATCCTGGCGTTAAACGCCCAAACATTGCATGTTTTGGGCGTTTAACGCCCATGTGTAGCTTCTCCTGGGCATTCAACGCCCAGCTGTTGCTTCTTTCTGGCGTTGAACGCCAGGAACTCCTTTGTCACTGGGCATTTTTCTGAACGCCCAGGACGCTGTCAATCTGGCGTTAAACGCCCAGAAGGTGCTTCTTTCTGGCGTTCAACGCCAAGAAGATGCTCCTTTCTGGCGTTTAACGCCTAGATGGCTATCCTTATCGGCGTTGAATGCCCAGTGGATGCTTCTTTTGGGCGTTCAACGCCCAAAACAACTTTTACTGGCTTTTTCACACCAGTGAGCATCCTTTTTGCTGTTTTATCTTGCGAGGCCTTCTGTAACTCTGTGAACTCATGCAATTGCCATTTTACCTTGAAGAAAATTAATATGAATCTATAAAAATCAATAATTGAAAAATAAACTTTGTTAATGGCTGGGTTGCCTCCCAGCAAGCGCTTCTTTATTGTCTTTAGCTGGACTATTACTGAGCTTTAATCAAGCCTCAGTTTTGAGCATTCTTGCTCAAGATTGCTTTCAAGATAATGTTTGACTCTCTATCCATTAACAATGAACTTTTTATTAGAATCATTATACTGAAGCTCTACGTATCCATATGGTAACACGCTTGAAATCACATATGGACCTCTCCATCGAGACTTCAATTTCCCGGGGAATAATCTCAGCCTAGAATTAAACAGCAGAACTTTCTGTCCTGGCTCAAAGACTTTGGATGACAACTTCTTATCATGCCATCTTTTTGCTTTCTCTTTGTATATTTTTGCATTTTCGAAAGCATTGAGTCTAAATTCCTCTAGCTCATTTAACTGGAGCAATCGTTTTTCTCCAGCTAACTTGGCATCAAGGTTTAGGAATCTGGTTGCCCAGTAGGCCTTATATTCCAGTTCCACTGCAAGTGACAGGCTTTTCCATACACAAGCTGGTATGGAGAAGTTCCTATAGGAGTCTTGAATGCTGTTCTGTATGCCCATAGAGCATCATTCAAGCTTCTTGCCCAATCCCTTCTACGGTTAATGACAGTCCGTTCCAGGATTCTTTTAAGTTCTCTATTAGGGACTTCAGCTTGTCCATTTGTCTGTGGATGATATGGAGTAGCTACCCTGTGGCTAACTCCATATCGAACCAAAGCAGAGTAAAGCTGTTTATTGCAGAAGTGAGTAACCCCATCACTGATTAATACTCTAGGGGTACCAAATCTGCTGAAGATGTGTTTCTGGAGGAATTTTAGCATTGTTTTTGTGTCATTAGTGGGTGTTGCAATAGCTTCCACCCATTTGGATACATAATCCATTGCCACCAGAATATAAGTGTTTGAGTATGATGGTGGGAAAGGCCCCATGAAGTCAATACCCCACACATCAAACAACTTAATCTCCAAGATCCCTTGTTGAGGCATGGCATAACTGTGAGGCAAATTGCCAGATCTTTGGCAACTGTCACAATTAAGTACAAACACTCGGGAATCCTTATAAAGAGTAGGCCAGTAGAAGCCACATTGGAGAACTCTTGTGGCTGTTCGCTCACTTCCAAAATGTCCTCCATACTGTGATCCATGGTAGTGCCAGAGGATCTTCTGTGCTTCTTCTTTAGGCACACATCTACGGATTACTTCGTCTGCACATCTCTTGAAAAGATATGGTTCATTCCAAAGATAGTACTTTACATCCGTGATCTACTTCTCTGATTGCTGGCTACTGTACTCTTTGGGTATGAATCTTACTGCCTTGTAGTTTGCAATGTCTGCAAACCACGGCACTTCCTGGATGGCAAAGAGTTGCTCATCTGAAAAGGTCTCAGAGATCTCAGTAAGAGGGAGGGATGCCCCTTCTACTGGTTCTATTCGGGACAGATGATCTGCTACTTGGTTCTCTATCCCTTTTCTGTCTCTTATTTCTATATCAAACTCTTGCAGAAGCAACACCCATCTGATGAGTCTGGGTTTTAAATCCTACTTTGTGAGCAGATATTTACGAGTAGCATGGTCAATGTACACAATCACTTTTGATCCTACTAAATAAGATCTGAACTTGTCAATGGCGTAAACCACTGCAAGTAATTCTTTTTCTGTGGTTGTGTAGTTCTTCTGTGCGTCATTTAAAACACGGCTAGCATAGTAAATGACGTGCATGAGCTTGTCATGCCTCTATCCCAACACTACACCAATGGCATGATCACTGGCATCACACATCAATTCAAATGGTAATGTCCAGTCTGGTGCAGAGATGACTGGTGTTGTGACCAGCTTAGCTTTCAGGGTCTCAAACACCTGCAGACACTCCTTATCAAAGAGAAATGGCGTGTCAGCAGCTAGGAGATTACTCAGAGGTTTGGCAATTTTTGAAAAATCTGTTATAAACCTCCTATAGAATCCTGCATGCCCCAGAAAGCTTCTGATTGCCTTAACATTGGCAGGTGGTGGTAATTTTTCAATTACCTCTACCTTAGCTTGATCCACCTCTATACCCTTGTTCGAGATTTGGTGCCCAAGGACAATTCCTTCAGTCACCATAAAGTGACATTTTTCCCAGTTTAAAACCAGGTTCACCTTTTGGCATCTCTTTAGAACAAGTGCTAGATGGTCAAGACAGGAGCTGAATGAGTCTCCAAATACTGAAAAGTCATCCATGAAGACTTCCAGAAATTTTTCCACCATATCAGAGAAAATAGAGAGCATGCACCTTTGAAAAGTTGCAGGTGCATTGCATAGACCAAATGCCATCCTTCTGTATGCAAATACTCCGGATGGACATGTGAATGCTGTTTTTTTCTTAATCTTGGGGATCTACTGCAATTTGATTATAACCTGAATATTCATCCAGGAAGCAGTAGTATTTATGGCCTGCCAGTCTTTCTAGCATATGGTCTATGAATGGTAAAGGAAAATGATCCTTTCTGGTGGCGGTATTGAGCCTTCTGTAATCAATACACATACGCCACCCTGTAACTGTCCTTGTAGGAACGAGTTTATTTTTTTCATTATGGACCACTGTCATGCCACCTTTCTTAGGGACGACTTGGACAGGGCTTACCCAGGGGTTATCAGAAATAGGATAAATAATCCCAGCCTCTAGTAATTTAGTGACCTCTTTCTGCACCACCTCCTTCATGGCTGGATTCAGCCGCCTTTGTGGTTGAACCACTGGCTTAGCGTCACCCTCCAATAGGATCTTATGCATGCATCAGGCTGGGCTAATGCCATTAAGATCACTGATGGACCACCCAAGAGCTGTCTTGTATGTCCTTAGCACTTGAATTAGTGCTTCCCCTTCCTGTGGCTTTAAGGTAGAGCTTATGATTACAGGAAAGGTATCACCTTCTCCCAGAAATGCATACTTCAGGGATGGTGGTAATGGTTTGAGCTCGGGTTTGGGAGATTTTTCCTCTTCCTGAGGGATTTTCAGAGGTTTTATTATTCTCTCTGGTTTCTCCAGATCAGGCTAAACATCTTTAAAGATATCCTCTAGCTCTGATTCGAGACTCTCAGCCATATTGACCTTTTTTACCAGAGAGTCAATAATATCAATGCTCATGCAGTCATTTTGGGTGTCTGGATGTTGCATGGCTTTGACAACATTCAACTTGAACTCATCCTCATTGACTCTCAGGGTTACTTCACCTTTTTGAACATTAATAAGGGTTTGGCCAGTTGCTAGGAAAGGTCTTCCCAGAATGAGAGTTGCACTCTTGTGCTCTTTCATTTCCAGCACCACAAAGTCAGTGGGAAAGGCAAATGGCCCAACCTTGATAATCATGTTTTCAATCACGCCTGATGGGTATTTAATGGAGCCATCAGCAAGTTGGAGACATATCCGAGTTGGTTTAACTTCATCAGTCAACCCAAGCTTTTTGATAGTAGCTGCAGGTATTAGATTAATACTTGCCCCAAGATCACATAGAGCTTGCTTGGTACAAGTACCTTCTAATGTGCATGGTATCATAAAGCTTCTCGGATCCTTAAGCTTCTCAGGTAAGCTTTTCAGAATAACTGCACTGCATTCTTCAGTGAGGTAAACTTTCTCAGTTTCCCTCCAATCCTTCTTATGACTCAAGATCTCTTTCATGAACTTAGCATAAGGGGGTATTTGCTCAAGTGCCTCTGCAAACGGAATCTTTTTTTCAAGAGTCCTGAGATAGTCTGCAAAGCGGGCAAATTGCTTATCCTGTTCCGCTTAGCGGAGTTTCTGAGGATAAGGCATTTTGGCTTTATATTCCTCAACCTTAGTTGCTGTAGGTTTATTGCCTACAGATGTGGGTTGAGAAGCCTTTTTAAAGGGGTTGTTATCAGCACTTGTATGTGTCTGATCTCCCACTGGCGTTCGAATGCCAGGGGTGGAAGCTGGAGTGGTGTTAGACGCCAGCTCCTTACCTGTTTCTGGCATTTGAGCACCAGAACTGTGCTTCCTTTGGGCGTTCAACACCGATTCATTGTTTGTTTCTGGCGTTGAACGCCAGAACTGAGCATGGTTTGGGCGTTCAGAGCCAGCTTTCCACCCATTTTCTGGCGTTTGAGCGCCAGAGTTATTCCTCTCTGGGCTCTGACTGTCCTCAGATGGATTTTGGGTGGTTTGCTCATTTCTTGGCTTCTTGCTACCTTGAAATGAGGTATTTAATGTTTTCCCACTTCTTAATTGAACTGATTGGCATTCTTCTGTTATTTGTTTTGATAACTGCTGTTCTGTTTGCTTCAATTGTGCTTCCATATTCATATTAGCCATTCTTCTTTCTTGTAGTATCTCCTTGAATTCGGTCAGCTACTTTGTTAGAAAATCCAGTTGCTGATTGAATTCAGTAACTTGTTCTACCGGACTGAGTTTAGCAGTTATTGTTTTAGCCTCTTCGTTGATGGAAGGTTCACTGTTTAAGTACAGATGATGATTTCTGGCAACTGTATCAATAAGCTCTTGAGCTTCTTCTATTGTCTTTCTCATGTGGATAGATCCACCTGCTGAGTGGTCTAGAGAAATCTGAGCTTTCTCTGTAAGCCCATAATAGAAGATGTCTAATTGCACCCACTCTAAAAACATTTCAGAGGGGCATTTTCTTAGCATCTCTCTGTATCTCTCCCAGGCATCATAAAGGGATTCATTATTTCTTTGTTTGAAGCCTTGGATGCTTAGCCTTAGTTGCGTCATCCGTTTTGGAGGAAAATAGTCACTCAGGAATTTTTCTGACAACTGTTTCCATATCTTTATGTTGTCCTTAGGTTGGTTATTTAACCACCTCTTAGCTTGGTCCTTTACAGCAAATGGAAACAGTAATTATCTGTAGACATCCTGATCTACTTCCTTATCATGTACTGTGTCAGCAATCTGTAAAAACTGTGCCAGAAACTCTGTAGGTTCTTCCTGTGGAAGACCGGAATACTGACAACTTTGCTGCACCATGATAATGAGCTGAGGATTCAACTCAAAGCTACTGACTCCAATGGAGGGTATACAGATACTACTCCCATATGAAGCAGTAGTAGGGTTAGCATATGACCCCAGAGTCCTTCTGGACTGTTCATTTCCACTTAGGTCCATGATGGAGAAAGGGAGATGACGTGGATTTATTTTATTTAATTTTTTTATATATTTTCGAAATAATAAAATAAAATAAAATAAAATAAAATAAAATAAAATAAAATAAAAAAATGAAATAAAAATAAAAATAAAAATAAAAATAAAAATAAAAATTTTGAAAATATTTTATGAAGATTTTCGAAAAAAATGAGGAGAGAGAAATTGGTTAGGATATTTTTGAAAATTTTGAGAAAAGATAAGATAGAAGATATGATTTGTAAAAGATAAATATGATAGGAAAAAGATGTAATTAAAGATTGAAAAGATATAAAAGATATTTGAAAAAGATAAATTTGTTTTGAAAAAGATATTGTGAAGATTTGAAAAAGATATTTTATGAGTTGAAAAGATTTTAAGAAGGAAAAGATATAGATTTGTTTTGAAAAAGATATAATAATTTTTTTTAAATCTTAAAAGGATAAGATTTGAAAAATTTTGAAATTGAAATCTGAATTTTTATAAAAAAAATTCGAAAATATGGCTTAAAAATAGTTAGAAAAGATAATTTTTTTGAATTTTGAATTTTATGATGAAAGAGAAAAACACACAAAAGACACAAGACTTAAAATTTTTAGATCTAATGCTCTTTGTTTTCGAAAATTTTGGAGGAAAAACACCAAGGAACACCAAACTTAAAAATTTTAAGATTAAAACACAAAGAAGACTCAAGAACACTTTGAAGATTCACAAGAACAATAAGAACAAAAGAAAGAACACCAAACTTAAAATTTTTAGAAAACTTCAATAGAATTTTCGAAAATTATAAAAAGATTAACAACAAAACACCAAACTTGAAGTTTGGCACAAGATTCAATCAAAGAAAAATTATTTTTGAAAAAGATTTTAAAAAGAAGATATCCAATTATCAAGAACATAGACCAACGCTCTAGCCAATTGGGCAGTAAATGTAACGTGTTTTAAAGATGTATTATTTTTATAGATAAAAATAAATTTTTGAAAACTAATGTTTTGAAAAAGCACAAGAAAAACAAGAAAAGACACGGAACAAGACAAACCAAAGATCAAACAAGAAAAATTGACAAGAACAATTTAAAGATCAGGGAAAAACAAAGAACACTAATTTGAAAATTTAAAGGAAAATACAAGATATGCAATTGACACCAAACTTAGAACAAGACACTAAACTCATGAAAAAAATTTAAAAATTGATAAAGAAAAATAATATTTTTGAAAAATTTTTGAAAAGGAAATAGAAGACTCAGAATTTAATGACTCTATAGCAACAAAAATAAATTATTCCTAATCTAAGCAACAAAATAAACCTTTAGTTGTTCAAACTCGAACAATCCCCGGCAACGACGCCAAAAACTTGGTGCACAAAATTGTAATCCCAATATCAAAATCAAGATTTCTTATGATTTCGTACCACTAACCAGCAAGTGCACTAGGTCGTCCAAGTAATACCTTACGTGAGTAAGGGTCGATCCCACGGAGATTATTGGTTTGAAGCAAGCTATGTTTATTTTATTATTCTTAGTCAGGATATCAATTATAATTATCAGTTTGAATTATTAGAAAAATAAAAGAGCGTGAAATAATTACTTGTTATGCAATAATGGAGATTATGCTGGAGTTTTGGAGATGCTTTGTCCTTCTTATTTAAGCTTTCCTCTTGTATTCCTCTTCCCATACGCAAGGCTTTTTCAATGGCAAGCTATATGTAGGGTGTCACCGTTGTCCATGGCTACTTCCCATCCTCTCAGTGAAAATGGTCCAAATGCTCTGTCACAGCACGGCTAATCATCTGTTGGTTCTCGATCATGCCGGAATAGAATCTGTTGATCCTTTTGCGTTTGTCATCACGCCCAACAATTGCGAGTTTGAAGCTCGTCACAGCCATCCAATCCTTGAATCCTATTCGAAATACCACAGACAAGGTTTAGACTTTCCGGATTCTCATGAATGCCGCCATCAATTCTAGCTTATACCACGAAGATTCTGATTAAGGAATCTAAAAGATACCCATTCAATCTAATGTAGAACGGAGGTGGTTGTCAGGCACACGTTCATGGGTTGAGGAAGGTGATGAGTGTCACAGATCATCACCTTCTTCATAGTGAAGCACGAATGAATATCTTAGATAGGAACAAGTGTGTTTGAATGAAAAACAGAAAGAATTGCATTAATTCATCGTGACGCTGCAGAGCTCCTCACCCCCCAATAATGGAGTTTAGAGACTCATGCCGTCAAAGAGTATATAATTCAGATCTGAAAATGTCATGAGATACAAAATAAGTCTCTAAAAGTTGTTTAAATAATAAACTAGTAACCTAGGTTTACAGAGAATGACTAAACTAAGATAATTGGTGCAGAAATCCACTTCTGGGGTCCACTTGGTGTGTGCTGGGGCTGAGACTTAAGCTGCTCACGTGCCTGGGCTGTTTCTGGAGTTGAACGCCAGGTTGTAACGTGTTTTTGGCATTGAACTCCAACTTGTAACCTGTTTCTGGCGCTGGACGCCAAACTGCAACATGGAACTGGCGTTGAACGCCAATTTACATCGTCTATCTTCACGCAAAGTATGAACTATTATATATTGCTGGAAATCCCTGGATGTCTACTTTCCAACCCAATTGAAAGCGTGCCAATTGGACTCCTGTAGCTCAAAAAAAATCTATTCTGAGTGCAGGGAGGTCAGAATCCAACAACATCAGCAGTCCTTTTTCACCCTAAATCAGATTTTTGCTCAACTTCCTCAATTTCAGCCAGAAAATACCTGAAATCACAGAAAAACACATAAACTCATAGTAATGTCCAGAAATATGATTTTTGCTTAAAAACTAATAAAATTCTATTAAAAACTAATAAAAACATGCTAAAATCTATATGAAATTACCCCCAAAAAGCGTATAAAATATCCGCTCATCATGAACCTAAGAGAAGACTGCAAGGTTATTCAGTTGAGAAGTGGTAAAGTGACTGGTTCTGAGACCAAGGCCAATGAAGAAGTAGTTGAAAAAGAAGCCCCAGAGGAGAAGAAGGAAGAAGTCGAGCACACACCTCCTAAACGTGCAGACAACCCTTTCCCTGATTCTCTTGACACTTATCCTACCTTGCCAAAGGCTCCTGAATACAAGCCAAAAATGCCATACCCTCAGAGGCTTTAGAAGGCTTCAAAAGAAGAATAGTTTTCTAATTTTTAGATGTTTTCAAGAAGCTACAGATCAACATTCCTTTTGCAGAGGCTCTTGAGCAAATGCATCTCTATGCTAAATTTATGAAAGAATTGTTGACACACAAGAGGAACTGGAAGGAATAAGAAACATTGGTGTTAACCAAGGAATGCAGTGCCATTATTCAACACAACCTTCCTAAGAAGATGCCAGACCCAGGGAGCTTTGTCATTCCTTGCACCATTGGAGATGCCACCATTCAGAGAGCTTTATGTGACCTTGAAGCCATCATAAATCTCATGCCACTTTCAGTGATGAAAAAGCTTCAAATTGAGGAGGTAAAACCCACTCATATTTCTCTTCAATTTGTTGATCTTTCTATTAAATTACTTGTGGGTGTTGTTGAGGATTTACTTATTAAAGTAGGACCATTCATCTTTCCTGTTGATTTTATTATATTAGACATGGAAGAGGAAGTAAAATCCTCTATTATACTTGGTAGACCCTTTTTAGCTACAAGTAGAGCTCTGATTGATGTACAAAATGGTGAATTAATGGTGCACGAAATCACAATCACACTTTTGCAATTTCGCACAACTAACCAGCAAGTGCACTGGGTCGTCCAAGTAATACCTTACGTGAGTAAGGGTCGATCCCACAGAGATTGTTGGCTTGAAGCAAGCTATGGTTATCTTGTAACTCTTAGTCAGGATATCAGTAATTCTCAGATTTAGTTGTAAAAAGTAAAAGAACATGAAATAAGTACTTGTTTTACAATAATGGAGAACAAGTTGAGGTTTTGGAGATGCTACATCTTCTGAATCTCTACTTTCCTATTGTCTTCTTCTTCATGCACGCAAGGTTCCTTCCATGGCAAGCTGTATATTGGGTTTCACAGTTGTCAATGGCTACCTCCCATCCTCTCAGTGAAAATGTTCAATGCGCTCTGTCACAGCACGGCTATTCATCTATCGGTTCTCGATCATGTCGGAATAGAATCCAGTGATTCTTTTGCATCTGTCACTAACGCCCCACAATTGTGAGTTTGAAGCTCGTCACAGTCATTCAATCCCTGAATCCTACTCAGAATACCACAGACAAGGTTTAGACCTTCCGGATTCTCAAGAATGACCGCCAATCTGTTCTAGCTTATACGATGAAGATTCTGATCAAGGAATCCAAGATATCTACTCAATCTAAGGTAGAACAGAGGTGGTTGTCAGGCACACATTCATAGGTGAGAATGATGATGAGTGTCACGGATCATCACATTCATCAAGTTGAGGAACAAGTAGTAATTGTATTAATCCATCAGGACACAGCAGAGTTCCGCACCCCCAACCATGGGGTTTAGAGACTCATGCCGTAGAAGATACATTATGAAACGTGTATTGTGTCATGAGGTACAGATATAATAGCAAAAAGTCCTATTTATAGTGAACTAGTGACCTAGGGTTTACAAGAATAAGTAAATGACGTAAAACTCCACTTCCGGGGTCCACTTGGTGTGTGCTTGGGCTGAGCATTGAAGCTTTCATGTGTAGAGACTTTTTCTGGAGTTAAATGCCGGCTTTTGTGCCAGTTTGGGCGTTTAACTCCAACTTTTGTGCCAGTTCCGGCGTTAAATGTCGGGAATTCTGAAGCTGATTTGGAACGCCGGTTTGGGCCATCAATTCTCGGGCAAAATATGGACTATTATATATTGCTGGAAAGCCCTAGATGTCTACTTCAGTTGAGAGCGCGCCAATTGGGCTTCTGTAACTCCAAAAAATCCACTTCGAGTGCAGAGAGGTCAGAATCCAACAGCATCTGCAGCCCTTTTCAGCCTCTGAATCAGATTTTTGCTCAGGTCCCTCAATTTTAGCCAGAAAATACCTGAAATCACAGAAAAACACACAAACTCATAGTAAAGTCCAGAAAAGTGAATTTCAAATAAAAAATAATAAAAATATAATAAAAACTAACTAAAATGTACTAAAAACATATTAAAAACAGTGCCAAAAAGCGTATGATGGTGGGAAGGGACCCATGAAGTCAATACCCCATACATCAAACAATTCAATCTCTAAGATCCCTTGTTGAGGCATGGCGTAACCATGAGGCAAGTTACCAGCTCTTTGGCAACTGTCACAGTTACGCACAAACTCTCGGGCATTCGTATAGAGAGTAGGCCAGTAGAAGCCACATTGGAGGACCTTAGTGGCTGTTCGCTCACTTCTGAAATGTCCCCCATACTGTGATCCATGACAATGCCATAGGATCCTTTGTGCTTCCTCTCTAGGTACACATCTGCGGATCATTCCGTCTACACATCTCTTAAAGAGATATGGCTCATCCCATAGGTAGTACTTGGCATCTGAAATTAATTTTTTTCTTTGCACCCTGCTGTACTCCTGGGGTATGAACCTCACAGCTTTATAGTTTGCAATGTTTGCAAACCATGGTGCTTCCTGGATGGCAAAGAGTTGCTCATCTGGAAAGGTCTCAGAGATTTCAGTAGAGGGGAGGGACGCCCCAGCTACTGGTTCTATCCGGGACAAGTGATCAGCTACCTGGTTCTCTGTCCCTTTTCTGTCTCTTATTTCTATATCAAACTCTTGCAGAAGCAACACCCATCTTATGAGCCTGGGTTTTGAATTCTGCTTTGTGAGTAAGTACTTAAAAGCAGCATGGTCAGTGTACACAATCACTTTTGACCCTACTAAATAGGATCTAAACTTGTCAATGGCATAAACCACTGCAAGTAACTCTTTTTCTGTGGTTGTGTAATTCTTCTGTGCGTCATTTAGAACACGGCTAGCATAATAAATGACGTGTAGAAGCTTGTTGTGCCTCTGTCCCAGCACTGCACCAATAACATGGTCACTGGCATCACACATTAGTTCGAATGGTAATGTCCAGTCAGGTGCAGAGATGACTGGTGCTGTGACCAGCTTGGCTTTCAGGATCTCAAACGCCTGCAGACACTCTGTGTCAAACACAAATGGTGTGTCAGCAGCTAGCAGGTTGCTTAGAGGTTTTACAATTTTTGAAAAATCCTTTATAAACCTTCTGTAGGATCCTGCATGCCCCAGAAAACTTCTGATTGCCTTAACATTGGCAGGTGGTGGTAATTTTTCAATTACTTCTACCTTTGCTTGATCCACCTCTATTCCCTTGCTTGAAATTTTGTGCCTAAGGACAATTCCTTCAGTCACCATAAAGTGACAGTTCTCCCAGTTTAAGACCAGGTTAGTCTCTTGGCATCTCTTCAGGACAAGTGCTAGATGATCAAGACAAGAGCTGAATGAGTCTCCAAATACTGAGAAGTCATCCATGAAGACTTCCAGGAACTTCTCTACCATATCAAAGAAGATGGATAACATGCACCTCTGAAAAGTTGTAGATGCATTGCATAGACTAAAAGGCATTCTTCTGTAAGCAAATACGCCAGAAGGACAGGTGAATGCTGTTTTCTCTTGATCTTGAGGATCCACTGCAATTTGATTGTAGCCTGAATAGCCATCCAAAAAGCAGTAATAAGCATGACCCGCTAGTCTTTCTGGCATCTGGTCTATAAATGGTAAAGGAAAATGATCCTTTCTGGTGGCTGTATTGAACCTTCTGTAGTCAATACACATACGCCACCCTGTAACTGTTCTTTTAGGAACCAGTTCATTCTTTTCATTATGAACCATTGTCATGCCTCCCTTCTTGGGGACAACTTGAACAGGGCTCACCCAGGGGCTATCAGAAATAGGATAAATAATCCCAGCCTCTAGTAACTTAGTGACCTCTTTCTGCACCACCTCTTTCATGGCTGGATTTAGCCGCCTTTGTGGTTGAACCACTGGTTTGGCATTATCCTCCAATAGGATCTTGTGCATGCATCTTGCTGGGCTAATGCCCTTAAGATCACTTATGGACCATCCAAGAGCTGTCTTGTGTGTCCTTAGCACTTGAATTAGTGCTTCCTCTTCCTGTGAATTTAAAACAGAGCTTATGATCACTGGAAAAGTATCACCCTCTCCCAGAAATGCATACTTCAGGGATGGTGTTAGTGGTTTGAGCTCAGGTTTGGGAGGCTTATCCTCTTCCTGAGGAATTTTCAGAGGTTCTTTTATTTCCTCTGGTTCCTCCTGATCAGGCTGAACATCTTTGAAGATGTCCTCTAGCTCTGATTTGAGACTCTCAGTCATATTGATCTCTTCCACCAAAGAGTCAATAATATCAGCGCTCATGCAGTCATTTGATGTGTCTGGATGCTGCATAGCTTTGACAGCATTCAACTTGAACTCATCCTCATTGACTCTCAGGGTCACTTCCCCGTTTTGTACATCAATAAGAGTTCGTCCAGTTGCTAGGAAAGGTCTTCCTAGGATGAGAGTTGCACTCTTGTGCTCCTCTATTTCCAGCACTACAAAGTCAGTGGGAAAGGCAAATGGCCCAACCTTGACAATCATGTCCTCAATTATGCTTGATGGATATTTAATGGAGCCATCAGCAAGTTGGAGACATATCCGGGTTGGTTTGACTTCTTCAGTCAACCCTAGCTTTCTGATAGTGGATGCAGGTATTAGGTTGATACTTGCTCCAATGTCACATAGGGCTGTCTTGGTGCAAGCACCTTCTAATGTGCATGGTATCATAAAGCTTCCTGGATCATGAAGCTTCTCTGGTAAGCTTTTCAGGATGACTGCACTGCATTCTTCAGTGAGAAACACCTTTTCAGTTTCTCTCCAATCCTTCTTATGACTTAAGATCTCTTTCATGAACTTAGCGTAAGAGGGTATTTGCTCAAGTGCCTCCGCAAACGGAATCTTTATTTCAAGAGTCCTTAGATAGTCTACAAAGCGAGCAGATTGTTTATCCTGTTCCGCTTGGCGGAGTTTCTGAGGATAAGGCATCTTGGCTTTATATTCTTCAACCTTAGTTGCTGCAGGTTTATTCCCTACAGAGGTGGTTGGAGAAGCCTTCTTAGAGGGGTTACTATCAGCACTCTCAGGTGTCTGATTCCTCATTGGCATTTGAACGCTAGGACTGGGTGTAAGATGGGCATTTAACACCAGCTTTTCACCCTTTTCTGGCGGTTGAACGCCAGAACTGGGCAAGAAATGGGTGTTTAATGCCAACTTTTCCCCCTTTTCTGGCGTTTGAACGCCAAAAGTACTCCTCTCTGGGCTCTTACTATCCTCAGAGGGATTTTGGGCAGTGGTTTGGTTATCCTCTGTCAGTTGTTCCTTTATTGGCTTTCTACTGCTTTGAATTGATACATTCAATGTCTTCCCACTCCTTAATTTAACAGCTTGGCATTCTTCTATTATCTGTTTAGATAGCTGCTGTCTTGTCTGATTCAATTGTGCTTCCATATTCTGGTTAGCATTTTTAGTTTCTTGGAGCATCTCTTTAAACTCTGCTAATTGTTTTGTCATCAGGAGTAATTGTTGATTAAGTTCAACAATATGTTCTTGAGGATTAGGATCAGTAGTTACTGCCATAGCTTCTTCTTTTATAGAGGACTCACTGCTTGAGTATAGATGTTGATTTCTAGCAACCGTATCTATGAGTTCTTGAGCCTCTTCAATCGTCTTCCTCATGTGTATAGATCCACCAGCTGAGTGGTCTAAAGACATCTGAGCTTTTTCTGTAAGCCCATAGTAGAAGATGTCTAACTGTACCCACTCTGAGAACATTTCAGAGAGGCATTTCCTTAGCATACCTCTATACCTCTTCCAGGCATTATAAAGGGATTCATTATCCTCTTGTTTAAAGCCTTGGATGTCCAGCCTTAGCTGTGTCATCCTTTTTGGAGGGTAAAATTGATTCAGGAATTTGTTTGATAATTGTCTCCATGTTTTTATGCTTGCTGTGGGTTGGTTATTCAACCACGTCTTAGCTTGATCTTTTACAGCAAATTGAAACAGTAACAATCTGTAAACATCCTGATCCACTTCTTTATCACGTACTGTGTCAGCAATTTGTAAGAACTGTGCCAGAAACTCAGTAGGTTCTTCCTGTGGAAGACCGGAATACTGGCAATTTTGCTGCACCATGATAATGAGTTGAGGATTTAGCTCAAAGCTGCTTGCTTTAATGGGGGGTATACAGATGCTACTCCCATATGCAGTTGTAATGGGGTTAGCATATGACCCCAGAGTCCTTCTGGACTGCTCAATTCCACTTAGGTCCATGATGGAGAACGGGAAATGATGTGGATATTATTTTATTTTATTATATATATATATTTAATTAAAAGTAACCGAAAATAATAAAATAAAATAAATGGAAAATAAAATAAAAATTCAAAAACCAAAAGAGAATAAAATCAAAGCAAATTGAAAACTAAATTAATTAATTAATTAAAAAGATTTTAGAATTAGCAATTAAAAAGATATGATTAAAAATTAGTTTGAAAAAGATTTGATTTTTGAAATGAGGAAAGAGAAAAACAACAAAATGACACCAAACTTAAAATTTTTAGAAAATCAAACACAAATTTTCGAAAATTTAAAGGAAAATACAAAGAAGACACCAAACTTACAATTTTTTTAAAGGTAAAGAAACAACTAAGACTATGCAAATTCGAAAAATTAAGAGAAAGTAAAAGCATACAATTGACACCAAACTTAAAATATGAAACTAGACTCAAATAAAAGACTCTAAACCATCAAAATAAAATACTCCTAATCTAAGCAACAAGATAAACCGTCAGTTGTCCAAACTCGAACAATCCCCGACAACGGCGCCAAAAACTTGGTGCACAAAATCACAATCACACTTTTGTAATTCCGCACAACTAACCAGCAAGTGCACTGGGTCGTCCATGTAATACCTTACGTGAATAAGGGTCGATCCCACAGAGATTGTCGGCTTGAAGCAAGCTATGGTTATCTTGTAACTCTTAGTTAGGATATCAATAATTCTCAGATTTAGTTGTAAAAAGTAAAAGAACATGAAATAAGGACTTGTTTTGCAGTAATGGAGAACAGGTTGAGGTTTTGGAGATGCTACATCTTCTGAATCTCTACTTTCCTACTGTCTTCTTCTTCATGCACGCAAGGTTCCTTCCATGGCAAGCTGTATGTTGGGTTTCACCGTTGTCAATGGCTACCTCCCATCCTCTCAGTGAAAATGTTCAACGCGCTTTGTCACAGCACGGCTATTCATCTGTCGGTTCTCGATCATGTCGGAATAGAATCCAGTGATTCTTTTGTATCTGTCACTAACGCCCCACAATCGCGAGTTTGAAGCTCGTCACAGTCATTCAATCCCTGAATCCTACTCAGAATACCACAGACAAGGTTTAGACCTTCCGGATTCTCAAGAATGACCGCCAATCTGTTCTAGCTTATACCACGAAGATTCTGAACAAGGAATCCAAGAGATATCTACTCATTCTAAGGTAGAACAGAGGTGGTTGTCAGGCACACATTCATAGGTGAGAATGATGATGAGTGTCACGGATCATCACATTCATCAAGTTGAGGAACAAGTGATATCTTAGAATAGAAACAAGCGTGATTGAATGAGAAACAGTAGTAATTGTATTAATCCATCAGGACAAAGCAGAGTTCCGCACCCCCAACCATGGGGTTTAGAGACTCATGCCGTAGAAGATACAGTATGAAACGTGTATTATGTCATGAGGTACAGATATAATAGCAAAAAGTCCTATTTATAGTGAACTAGTGACCTAGGGTTTACAAGAATAAGTAAATGACGTAAAAATCCACTTCCGGGGGTCCACTTGGTGTGTGCTTGAGCTGAGCATTGAAGCTTTCATGTGTAGAGACTTTTCCTGGAGTTAAACGCCGGCTTTTGTGCCAGTTTGGGCGTTTAACTCTAACTTTTGTGCCAATTCCGGCGTTAAACGCCGAGAATTCTGAAGCTGATTTGGAACGCCGGTTTGGGCCATCAATTCTTGGGCAAAGTATGAACTATTATATATTGCTGGAAAGCCCTGGATCTCTACTTTTCAACGCAGTTAAGAGCACGCCAATTGGGCTTCGGTAACTCCAAAAAATCCACTTCGAGTGCAGGGAGGTCAGAATCCAACAGCATCTGCGGCCCTTTTCAGCCTCTGAATCAAATTTTTGCTCAGGTCCCTCAATTTCAGCCAAAAAATACCTGAAATCACAGAAAAATACACAAACTCATAGTAAAGTCCAAAAAAGTGAATTTTAAATAAAAACTAATAAAAATATAATAAAAACTAACTAAAATGTACTAAAAACATACTAAAAATAGTGCCAAAAAGCGTATAAATTATCCACTCATCAATTAACCCTGAGGGTCAATGAAAAACAGGTGGTCCTTCATGTTTTCGAAGCTCTCAAACACCCTAATGATTCTGAAGGGTGAATGAAAATAGATGTTATTGAACCACTTGTTCAAGAGGTACTGAAAGTTGAGGTGCTTTATGACATTCTGGATCCCATCTCTATGTATGAATTAGTTAGAGTTGATAATTCACCACCCCAAAAGACTATGGTTCACATGCCTAGAGAAGAGGAGGAAGCCCCCAAGCTTGAGCTTAAATCCTTATCCTCTTCTCTGAAATATGTGTTCTTGGGTGAGAATGACTCATATCCAGTGATTATTAGCTCTTCCATGAAGCCTGAAGAGGAAGAGGCACTTATTTTAGTGCTCAAGAGTCATAAAACAGCTCTTGGGTGGACCATTAGTGACTTGAAGGGGATTAGTCCAACCAAGTGTATGCAGAAGATCCTCCTTGAAGATGATGCTAAACAAGTTGTGCAACCACAAAGGAGACTCAATCCAACCATGAAAGAGGTGGTCCAAAAAGAGGTAATGAAACTATGGGAAGCAGGAATTATTTACACTATTTCTGACAGTCTTTGGGTAAGTCCTGTGCAGGTAGTTCCCAAAAAAGGAGGGATGACAGTGATCAAGAATGAAAAGAATGAGCTTATTCCCACAAGAACCGTCATGGGATGGAGAATATGTATAGACTACAGGAGGCTCAACACTGCTACAAGGAAGGATCATTTCCCCTGCCTTTCATTGATCAGATGCTTGAGAGGTTAGTTGGTCATGCATTTTATTGTTTTCTAGATGGATATTCTGGATATAATCAAATTGCAGTGGACCCTCAAGATCAGGAGAAGACAACATTCACATGCCCCTTTGGAGTATTTGCCTACAAAAGAATGCCCTTTGGACTTTGTAATGCTCCAGCAACTTTTTAGAGGTGTATGCTTTCAATTTTTTCTAATATGGTTGAAAAGTTTATTGAGGTATTTATGGATGACTTTTCTGTTTTTGGTAATTCTTTTGAATCATGCCTTAATCATTTATCTCTTGTCTTGAAACGGTGTCAAGAATCAAACCTTGTTTTAAATTAGGAAAAATGTCATTTTATGGTTACAGAAGGTATTGTTCTTGGACACCGGATTTCAAGTAAGGGAATTGAGGTTGATAGAGCAAAAGTGGAGGTAATTGAAAAATTACCACCACCAACTAATGTTAAGGCAGTCAGGAGTTTCTTGGGTCATGTAGGATTTTATAGAAGATTTATAAAGGATTTTTCTAAAATTGCTAAACCTCTAAGCAACCTCTTGGTTGCTGATGTTCCTTTTGTCTTTGATTCTGATTGTTTGCATGCTTTTGAAACTGAAAGCAAACCTTACCTCTGCTCCCATTATAGCTCCCCCTGACTGGGATCTACCATTTGAATTAATGTGTGATGCTAGTGACTTTGCTATAGGAGCTATTTTAGGACAAAGGCATGGTAAGCTTGTAGATGTCATTTACTATGCTAGTCGTGTGTTAAATGATGCCCAAAAGAATTACACAACTACAGAAAAGGAATTATTAGCTGTTGTGTATGCAGTTGATAAGTTCAGGTCCTATTTACTTGGTTCTAAGGTTATTATTTATACAGATCATGCTGCTTTGAAGTACCTTCTAACAAAACAGGATTCTAAACCAAGATTAATCAGATGGGTGTTGCTCCTTCAGGAGTTTGATATTGAGATAAAAGACAGGAAAGGGTCAGAGAATTAAGTAGCTGACCATCTTTCTAGAATTGAGCCTGAAGCAGGAGTACAACCACCCACAGCTGTGACTGAGACGTTTCCAGATGAGCAATTGTTCCTCATTCAGCAGGCACCATGGTTTGCAGACATTGCACATTATAAAGCCATGAATTTTTTCCCAAGGGAGTACAATAGGCAACAAGTGAAGAAGTTATTGACTGATGTAAAGTACTACATTTGGGAAGAACCATACCTTTTTAAAAGGTGCTTAGATGGAATAATCTGGAGATGTGTCTCGGATGAAGAAAAGCAACAGATTCTTTGGCACCGTCATGGGTCTGATTATGGAGGCCACTTTGGTGGTGAAAGGACAGCTACAAAAGTCCTTCAGAGCGGGTTTTACTGGCCGACTCTCTTTAGGGACTCAAGAGCATTTGTGACGCACTGTGGCAGATGTGAAAAAGATGCAAATCTCCCTGCCAACCATGAAATGCCACAGTAGGGAATTCTTGAGGTTGAGTTGTTTGATGTGTGGGGTATTGATTTCATGGGACCTTTCCCACCCTCACATTCAAACAACTATATTCTAGTGGCAGTTGACTATGTGTCCAAATGGGTGAAAGTTGTGACTTTGCCCACCAATGATGCTAAAGTGGTAATAAGCTTTCTTCAGAGATATATCTTTAGCCAGTTTGGTGTCCCAAGGACACTCATTAGTGATGGAGGAAGCCATTTCTGCAACAGATAGCTGGACTCTCTTCTGCAGAGATATGGAGTCCGTCATAAAGTGGCAACCCCCTATCACCCTCAGACAAGTGGACAGGTTGAAGTTTCCAACAGGGAACTTAAGAGGATTCTAGAGAAGACCGTCAGTGTTTCAAGAAAGGACTGGTCTAGGAAGCATGATGATGCTCTCTGGGCATACCAGACAGCATACAAAACTCCCATTGGCATGTTCCCTTATCAGTTGGTCTATGGCAAAGCCTGTCACTTGCCAGTTGAGCTGGAGCATAAAGCTTACTGGGAAATCAGGTATCTGAATCTTGATTCAGAAGCTACAGGAATTAAGTGAATGCTTCAGCTGAATGAGCTTGATGAATTCAGATATTCAGCCTATGAGAATGCCAAGCTCTATAAGGAGAGAACCAAGCTACTGCATGACAAGAAGATTGCCATCAAAGTCTTTGAGCCAGGACAAAGAGTGCTTCTATATATTTCAAGGCTCAAATTCTTTCCTGGGAAGCTGAAATCCCGGTGGTCAGGACCGTTTGTGGTTACCAAAGCTTCACCATATGGTCATGTGGAATTACAGGAAGATAATTCTGACAGGAAATTTACAGTGAATGGCCAGAGTTTGAAGCACTATCTTGGAGGCGAGATTGATCGCCAGAGGTCCACTCATCTGTTGAATTAGCAGAACTGACCGTCAAGCTAGTGACAATAAAGAAGCGCTTGTCAGGAGGCAACCCGATAATTTCGTATCCTTAGTTATTTTTCGTAGTAGAAGTTTCTTACTTGTTTGATTTTTATTGAGTTCTTACTAATTTTCTGATCATGCAGCTATTTTATCACAGAAACCGAACACCTCAAGCTCTATATATATATTCCAAAAAAAAAGAGAGAGCACACGACGTGCAAGCATCACTGACACGAACGCGTCAATCATGTGTGCATAAAAATGAATAAAGAGTTGCGCGGGAGTGGCACCAGAATGAAGCCTTTCACACAAACAAGCCCACGCGTACGCGTATCTCACGCGTGCGCGTCATTCATGATTTTGACACTCTACGCGTACGCGTCACTGACGCGTACTCGTTATCTTGAATTTCGACGAAAATATGTGTTGGGGCAGAGATTTGTGCTGGCTTGGGGGCAAGAAGTGTGCTAAAAGCACAAATTTGGTCATGCGGATACGTGACTGACGCGTCTGCGTCAATTGCACATATAGCCATCCACGCGAGCGCGTGCCTGACGCGCACGCATCGTATGCCAATATTGGTTCCCAAGTCACGCGAATAAAGAGTTGTGCATGCGCGCGGCTGGCTTCGCGCGAATCGCACAAAAACCATGGCACGCGGACGCGTGCCAGACGCGAACGCGTCATTAAAGAAAATTTGCGACCAATGTGTACGCGTCGCCTTCGCCGCACAACTACACTTTCTCGCCGCACAGTTTTCACTTTTTCCTCTCTCTCTCTCTCTCAATCCTAATTCTTTCTTGTCCTTTTATCTTTATATTCTTCTTTCCTCTCACTCTTTGTTTTTATTTTTAGTTCTTCTTTGCTTGAGGACAAGCAAACCTTTAAGTTTGGTGTTGACGCTACGCTTATTGGTTTTCTAGCTCAAAAGGGAGGCGAATCATCTTCATTGAGGAGCACAACCTGAAGAATAAAGCAACCACTAGGATAACTAAGGTGGTTGAGTTCCTTTTATTTTTTATTCCTCCCCTCTTTTTCTATGTTATGTTATGGCTTTCTGCTATTTTGCTTTGTTTGCTGCATGATCCTTTATTAGTTAGAATCCTATGACTAGTTTAGTTTTCTTTTAATTGCTTTAATGCTGAAAGGATGTTTTATGTACTACTCACTGAACTTGAATCTAAAAAGAAAAGAAAAAAAGTGATGTATTGCATGAGAAATTGAGTTGATTTTAAGAATAGTCTGATTTACTTAAAGGTGGTGGTATTAATTGTAATTTTGAATGCATGACATGAACAGTGCATATTTAAATTTGAATCAAAGAATGTTGAGGTACAAGGAACAGGAATTTAGAGAACTATTATGACTTCTCTGAAATTAAGGAAAATTTAATCCTTGAAGCAAAAGAAACAGCAAAAGAAAAAAAATAAAATAATTAATAAATAAAAGCAAGGTCCAAGTCTCTGAGCATCAATGACTAGGGAGGTCAAACATGATTAAAATCTCAAAGAGTTGTTTCCCTAGTCATATGCTTGTGGTGTGATTGTGTCAAGTAATTCTTGAGACAGAGTATGCCAAAGGTTTTGAGCACCACTGTTTGGGAGTAACTGAAAGAAAAACCAGAACTCAAAGAGAGTTCCCCAGTTAAGTGCTTGTGGTGTTTCTGTATCAAGTAACTCTTGAGACAAAACATTTAAAGTCACGGCTAGGCTCAAGGTGCAAAGCATCAAAGAAAAATAAATTAAAGTAAATTTTGCTGTGTTCAAGGATTAAACTAAAATATAAAAAAATCAGAGTATTCATAATATTATCCGGATTCTAATTCTAAATGACATTAACATTTTTTCTGATTCAAAGGAGAGTGAGATGCCAAACCTATTTAGGATTGCAGTTGTAAATCCCACTATAAGAAGAGACACGAGTTTAATCGAACTCTCATTCTCATGCAAATTCACATCATAAGCTTATATTAGTTTGGTTGCTTGAGGACAAGAAACAATTTAAGTTTGGTGTTGTGATGCGTGAGCATCTTGTCTATCTTTTCCTAGTGAATTTGCACTTAAATTACTGAGTTTAATTAAGAATTAATTATATTTTAGCCACTATGGATGCTATTTTGAGTTTTGGGCAAATTTTTTATTTTAGGTAGCATTCGGCGGAATTTGACGGTGTTTCTGCAGCACAAGAATCAAAGGAGATGGCTGCGAGGAGCGACGCGCACGCGTGCCTAACGCGTGCACGTGATCTGGAAGTATCCATGGCGACGCGTACGCGTGACTGACGCGTACGCGTGATTTGAAGATTTGCTCAGCGACGTGTCCGCGTGACCGACGCGTCCGCGTGACTCGCAGAAAAGACCATCGACGCATACGCGTGACTGACACGTACGCGTGACATGTGCCACGTGGAGAAAAATGCAGAATAACGCTGGGGGAGATTTCTGGGCTGTTTTGACCCAGTTTTCAGCCCAGAAAACACAGATTAGAAGCTGCAGAATGGACAAATCAAGTGGTCCCCACCCATTAGCTGAAGACTTGTTAATTAATTCGAATTCAAATTCAAAACTTAATTTTGTGGAAAAGATATTATTTTTAATTTTAGATAATTATATTTTAAATTTATTAAGATTAGTTATAAATAGGAATTTAGATGCCATCAGATGGGAAGACAGTACATTTTACCAGAATCCTTATTTTCACTGAGTCATGAGTAACTAATCCTCCATTATTAAGGTTAAGAGCTCTGTCTATTTGTATGGATTTATTCGTTTGATCTTTCTAATTTAATCCATGTTTTAATTTATTTTTCAATAATTGTTTTCGCTCTTTATTTTATGAATTTGGGTGGAACGGAAGTATGACCCATGTTCTAATTGAGTTTTTGTAAAACTTGGAAAAGCTCTTTACTTGAACAACAGCTTGAAAACATATTATATACTGAATTTCTAATTGTTTGTATTTAATGGGATACGTGACATATAATACCCTTATTTTTTGGATAATTAGGATTCTTTTGGCATATAAACTAGAAATTGATGATCACCCTCTAATTGGAATTAATTGACCAAGGAATTGGCAGTTAATGAATTTTAGAGGAGACTAGGAAGGTCTAAGGAATTAGGGTCTATTCACATATAGTTTGCCATGAATTAAATCATACATGATTAAATTAGTTAGTAAGAAGAGTAAATTTGGGAAAATAGATAACTCTGAAGCCTTAACTGCTTTCTCAATATTTTGTTCCCAACTTATTTATCTGCCTTTCTGAAATTCTTAATTTACTTTTTAATTCTCTTTGAACTCCCAACACTATTTTCTGCTTGTCTAACTATTCCTATCAAATGCTATTGTTGCTTAATCCATCAATCCTCGTGGGATTGACCCTTACTCACGTAAGGTATTACTTGGTACGACCCGGTGCACTTGCCGGTAAGTTAGTGGGTTACAAATACCGCACTATGAGCTCTCATGGAGCTTCAATTCACAGATATTCAGAGCATGGTTGGGACCTCCCAACACCAAACTTAGAGTTAGAATGTGGGGGGTCTGTTTGACTCTATATTGAGAAAAGCTTTTCATGCTTCTTCTCCATGTGTACAGAAGGGGATCTTTGAGCCTTAAACACAAGGTAGTCCATATTCACTTGAAATACCAACTCTCCTCTGTCAACATCAATCACAGCTTTTGCTGTGGCTAGGAAGGGTCTGCCAAGGATGATGGATTCATCCTCATTCTTCCCAGTGTCTAGGATTATGAAGTCAGCAGGGATGTAAAGGCCTTCAACCTTTACCAAGACATCCTCTACAAGTCCATAAGCTTGTTTCTTTGATTTGTCTGCTGACTCTAGTGATATTCTTGCAGCTTGTACCTCAAAGATTCCCAGTTTCTCCATTACAGAGAGTGGCATGAGGTTTATGCCTGACCCCAAGTCATACAGAGCCTTTTCAAAGGTCATGGTGCCTATGGTGCAAGGTATTAAGAACCTTCCGGGATCCGGTTTCTTTTGAGGTATCTTCACCTAAGCCAAGGCATTTAGTTCATTAATGAGCAGTGGAGGTTCATCCTCCCATGTCTCATTACCAAATAATTTGGCATTCAGCTTCATGATTGCTCCTAGATATTAAGCAACTTGCTCTTCAGTAGTAACTTCATCTTCTTCAGAGGAAGAATATTCTTCAGAGCTCATGAATGGTAATAGAATTTTTAGTGGAATCTATATGGTCTCTAGATGAGCCTCAGATTCCTTTGGTTCCTCATGAAGGAACTCCCTAGTGGTCAGCGGACGTCCCATGAGGTTTTTCTCACTGGAAATCACATCCTCCTCACTCTCTCCAGGTTCGGCCATGTTGGTCATGGTTATGGCCTTGCACTCTCTCTTTGGATTCTCTTCTGTATTGCTTGGAAGAGTACTAGGAGGAGTTTCAGTGACTCTTTTACTCATCTGCCTACTTGTGCCTCTAAATTTCTTATAGAGGACCTTGTTTCATTCATGAAACTAAGAGTGGTCTTAGATAGATCAGAGACTATGTTTGCTAAGCTAGAGAGGCTCTGCTCAGAATTCTCTGTCTGTTGCTGAGAAGATGATGGAAAAGGTTTGCTATTGCTAAACCTGTTTCTCCCACCATTATTGTTATTGAAGCCTTGTTGAGGCTTCTGTTGATCCTTCCATGAGAAATTTGGGTGATTCCTCCATGAAGAATTGTAGGTGTTTCCATAGGGTTCTCCCATGTAATTTACCTCTTCTATTACAGGATTCTCAAGGTCATAAGCTTCTCCTTCAAAGGAGGCTTCTTTAGCACTGCCAGATGCAGCTTGCAATCCAGTCAGATTCTGAGAAATTATATTGACTTGCTAAGTCAATATTTTGTTCTGAGCCAGTATGGCATTCAGAGTATCAATCTCAAGAACTCCTTTCTTCTGAGTTATCCCATTATTCACAGGATTTCTTTCAAAAGTGTACATGAACTGGTTATTTGCAACTATTTCAATGAGTTCCTGGGCTTCTACAGGTGTTTTCTTCAAATGAATAGATCCACCTGCAAAATGGTCCAATGACATCTTGGATAACTCAGAAAGACCATCATAGAAGATACCTATGATGCTCCATTCTGAAAGCATGTCAGAAGGACACCTTCTGATCAATTGCTTGTATCTTTCTCAAGCTTCATAGAGGGATTCACCTTCCTTCTGTTTGAAGGTTTGAACTTCCACTCTAAGCTTACTCATCTTTTGAGGTGGAAAAAATTTAGCTAAGAAGGCATTGACCAGCTTTTCCCAAGAGTTTAGGCTGTCTCTAGGTTATGAGTTCAACCATATACTAGCTCTATCTCGTACAGCAAAAGGGAAAAGCATAACTTTGTAGACCTCAAGATCAACTCCATTGGTCTTAACAGTGTCACAGATTTGCAAAAATTCAACCAAGAACTGATGAGGATCTTCCAATGGAAGTCCATGAAACTTGCAATTCTGTTGCATCAGAGAAACTAATTGAGGCTTAAGCTCAAAGTTGTTTGCTCCAATGGCAGGAATAGAGATGCTTCTCCCATCAAAGTCGGGAGTTGGTGCAGTAAAGTCACCAAGCACCTTCCTTGCATTATTGGCATTGTTGTTATTTTTGGCTGCCATGTCTTCTTCTTTTTCAAAAATTTCTGTCAAGTCCTCTCCAGAGAGTTGTGATTTAGCTTCTCTTAGCTTCCTCTTCAGAGTCCTTTCAGGTTCAGGATCAGCTTCAACAAGAATGCCTTTATCTTTGTTCCTACTTATATGAAAGAGAAGAAAACAAAGAAAGTATGGAATTCTCTACGTCACAGTATAGAGATTCTTTGATGTTTCAGAGGAAAAGAATAATAGAAGGATGAGGTAGAGAATTTGAACTTATAGAGAGGGAGAGAGTTCGAATTGCTAATAGAGGAGAAGTGTTAGTCCTTAAATAGAAGGAGGTAAAAAAAAGGGGGGGAGGAAAATTTTCGAAAACAAATTTTTTTTTGTTTAAATAAAAATAAACAAAATAAAAATTTAAAATAATTAAAAAGAATTTTGAAAAAGTGGTTGATGGTTTTCGAAAATTGAAAGTTAGAAAGTGGTTAGGTTGTTTTGAAAAAGATAAAAAAAATAGAAAAAGATTTGAAATGATTAGAAGTTAGAAAAAGATTTTGAAATTAAAATAAAAGAGATATGATTGAAAAAGATTTGATTTTAAAAAGATATTATTGAAAAGATATGATTGAAGAAAATTTGATTTTAAAAAGATATGATTGAAAAGATATGGTTGAAAAATATTTGATTTTTAAAATTCATGACTTGACTAATAAGAAATTGAAAGATATGATTCTAGAATTCAAAGATTGAACCTTTCTTAACAAGAAAGTGACAAACTTAAAATTTTTAAATCACAATATTAATTGTTAGCAAGGATTTTTGAAAATATTAAAAGAAAAGGGAAAAAGATTTGATTTTGAAAACAAAACTACCTCATTGGTGTTATCCTGGTGTTAAACGCCCACTTGGCTACCTCCTTGGACGTTAAACGCCAGAATTCCTTCTTCACTAGGCGTTTTGAACACCCAGCTTTTTCTCTGTGCTGTATGTTCTGAATCTTCAATTCTCTGTATTATTGACTTGAAAAGACATAATTTTGAAATTTTTTAAATTTTTAATGATGAGAGAGAAAAACAACAAAATGAAACTAATCATGAAAAACTAAAATCAAAACAAGGAATGCATGCAAGAACACTTTGAATGTCAAGATGAATTATCAAGAACATATTTTTTGAAAATTTTTAAGAAAAGAAAGACATGCAAGACACCAAACTTAGAAATTTTCATACTAGAGACACTAACAAATTGAGAATGCACATGAGAAACAACAAAAGACACAAAACAAGAGAATTTATAGATCAGACAAAGAAAATCATCAAGAACAACTTGAAGATCATAAAGAACACCATGCATGAGTTTTCAAAAATTTGCAAGAAAATAAAAACATGCAATTGACACCAAACTTAAAAATTGACACTAGACTCAAACAAGAAGCACAAAATATTTTTGATTTTATGATTTTATAATTTTTTTTGTATTTTTTCGAAAATTATTTTGAAAAAGAAAATAAGAAACTCAAAATTTTTAATAAGAATTCCAGGAATCATGCAATGTTAGTCTAAAGCCTCAGTCTAAAAAGATTATACTTGGCTAACTAAGCTTCAGCAGGACATTATATACACAGCCAAATTGATGGGAATCAACTAGCTTTTGTGATGATAAAAACATCATCTGAAACTCTAGAATTCATTCTTAAAAATTCTAAAGAACAAAATAAAAAGAAAAATACCTAATCTAAGCAACAAGATGAACCATCAGTTGTCCAAACTCGAACAATCCCCGGTAACGGCGCCAAAAATGTGGTACACAAAATCGTGAGTTCACACTTTTCTCAAAACTCCGCGCAGCTGACCAGCAAGTTCACTGGGTCGTCCAAGTAATACCTTACATGAGTAAGGGTCGATCCCACGGAGATTGTCGGCTTGAAGCAAGCTATGGTCACCTTGTAATTCTCAGTCAGGCAGATTCAAATAGTTATGGGGTTTTGATAATTAAAAGATGAATAAGACATAATATAAGATAGAGATACTTATGTAATTCATTAGTGAGAATTTCAGATAAGCGTATGAAGATGCTTTGCTCCCTCTGAACCTCTGCTTTCCTATTGTCCTCATCCAATCTTGAGTACTCTCTTCCATCGCAAGCTGTATGTTGGGGGATCATCGTTGTCAATGGCTACCGTCCGTCCTATTAGTAAAAATGGTCCAGCTACAGGTTACGTAGGGTTAATCATCTGTCGGTTCTCGATCGTTTCGGAATAAGATCCATTGATCATTTTGCGTACTATCACTGTGCCCAGCACTCGCGAGTTTGAAGCTTGTCATAGTCATCCCATCCCAGATCCTATTCGGAATACCACAGACAAGGTTTAGACTTTCCGGATCTCAAGAATGCTGCCAATTGATTCTAGCAAATACCACGAAGACTCTGATCACACGGAATGGAAGACTCTGTTGTCAGGAGAGGCAACTATGTGTCGTGAACCAGGAGGCCAAGAGATATGCATTCAAGCTTGTTTTCAGGTAGAACGGAAGTGGTTGTCAGGCACGTGTTCATAAGTGAGAATGGTGATGAGTGTCACTTGATCATCACATTCATCATGTTGAAGTGCGAATGGATATCTTAGAACAAGAATAAGCTTGAATTGAATAGAAAAAGTAGTAATTACATTAATTCATGAGGAGCAGCAGAGCTCCACACCTTAATCTATGAGGTGTAGAAACTCCATCGTTGAAAATACATAACAATAAGGTCTACACATGGCTGAATGGCCATTCCTCCAAAATAACATGAAACAATCGAAAAGTGTTCAAAGACCTGATCCCAAGATCAAAGATGATCAAAATATGAAAATACAGTAGTAAAAGGTCCTATTTATAGTGAACTAGTAACTTAGGGTTTACAGAAATAAGTAAATGATGCATAAATCCACTTCCGGGGCCCACTTGGTGTGTGCTTGAGCTGAGAATTGAAGGTTTCACGTGCATAGGCTTTTCTTGGAGTTAAACGCCAACTCTGGTGACAGTTTGGGCGTTTAACTCCAGCTTTTATGCCAATTCTGGCGTTTAACGCCAGAAAAGGATCTTTGACCGGCGTTTTGACGCCAATTTGGGCCATCAAATCTCAGACAAAGTATGGACTATTATACATTGCTGGAAAGACCAAGATGTCTAATTTGCAACGCAATTAAGAGGGCGTCAATTGGGCTTCTGTATCTCCAGAAAATCCATTTCGAGTGCAGGGAGGTCAGAATCCAACAACATCTGCAGTCCTTTTTCAGTCTCTGAATCAGATTTTTGCTCAGGTCCCTCAATTTCAGCCAGAAAATACCTAAAATCACAGAAAAACACACAAACTCATAGTAAAGTCTAGAAATGTGATTTTTGCATAAAAAATAATAATTATATACTAAAAACTAACTAAATCATACTAAAAACTACCTAAAAACAATGCCAAAAAGCGTATAAATTATACGCTCATCAGTTTTCAATTTGCTTTGTCGTTTATTTTTCCCTCTTTAAACCTTCGTTTGAAATCAAAGAACTGGTTTTGCTCTTTAGTTTCAGTTTCCTTCTCCCTCGCGTTTCGTCGTTCAATCTTACCCCTTCTTTCTTCCTGCCTTTCGCTCTTTGCATTTCTTTTTCCCAGCGAAAGGAGCTACCTTTCCCTTATCTTCAAGATCGTTCCTTTGAACTTTTGGAGCTTCCATTAACTTGGGAGAAGATTGTTCGTGGCTTGCTGCTTGCGCATTCATCTCTCTGCCTTCTTCTTTTCTGGGTTCGTTCTTCCATTGTGAACTTCTTTGCCTTATTTTTTTAATTCTGTTTTACTTTCGATGATGATTGTTTGCATGTGTTATTTTTCTTTGTACTAAGGTTTGTTTTTTGCTGAGCTTCTTTAAAAGTGAAAAGATGTAGCTTTCTTTGGTGATCATCGTATGCTTTTGTTTCCTGAAAGTCGCAATCTTTTTTACTTTTCTGTCATTGATATCTAGGCTTCTGTTTATTTCCTCGTGCTTTTCTTCTGTTTGAGATGGTTAGGGTTTATTTCTTTTTCTGTGCTATGTATTGTTGCCTCCGAAGGATGCCCCTAGACTTCTGGCATTTTGATCTCTTTTGCTTTGTGTGAATCCTGGGGTATCCTGTTTGACTACTATAGTTATTATTTAGTTGTTTCTTCGTTTTCTGTAGTTGTCTGAGTTGTTTTGGTAGTGACTCCTTTTATTCTTCTTGTTGTAGGTGTAGTTGCTTTATGTCTTCTCATAAGAACATTGTCGAGATGTCCACTAAGGCCCTTGCCGGTATGGCCGATTGGTTAGACTCTATAGTGTTAATGTGTGTTACTGTTGCCGACCCCGAGTACTATGAGAAGCTTAGGAGGTTTCATAGGATTTGTAGTAATAGGGAGGATGAGAAAAACTATGAATTGGTGTCGCTTGACCATGAGGAGAGGGTTGGCTTCCCTCCCTTAGGTCAGGAAGAGCGTCCCTTTTTCTATGCCTACGATTACTTCTTTTCCTTGCTGAATATTACCATTTCTTTTACTGCCTTTGAGATCGAACTCTTGTGGAACTATAATGTGGCCCCTTCTTAGCTTCATCCGAACTCTTGGGCCTTTATAAAGATCATTCAGTTACTGTGCGAAGAATTAGGTGTCCGACCTACCATTCAACTTTTTCTTTATCTCTTTGTTTTGACAAAATTCGGGGTTGCCAAGAAAAAAGCTTCTTGGATTTTTTTCCGAGCTACCCAGGGGAAAAAAGTGTTTTTGATGTTTAATGAGTCCTTTCAGGATTTTAAGAACTACTACCTTAAGGTCCGAGCTATTGAGGATGTTCACCCTTTCTTTTTAGATGAAAATAATGGGCTGACCTTTCCTTTATGGTGGCAAAAAGAGCCTATGGTCCATAAATATCCTTGGGAGAGTTTAGATGAGGTGGAACAAGCCTTTGTGAATATTGTAGAGGAATACTGGGGAGAGCCTCCTCATCTAGATACCAAGAGATTTTTAGGAGATCCTTCCCTCCTCTATACCGAGCTAGGTAGTTCCCGAGCTCTTCTTTTGTGAAAAGTGTACTTTTGTATTATTTTAAAATTTTACCCTTATCTATTAATGTAACTATTTTTTGGCTTTCTTTTCAGAAATGGTGAAATCTTTGGATTCTATGAAGTCTTTCCGCAAGGCCAAAAAGGCCATGGCTGCCCAAAACTTGTCTCAAAAGACTTCGAGAGATGGGTCTTCAGCACAGCTGCCTCCAAAGAATCTGGCAGCTGAGTTTCAGGGTCCGAAAAAGATTATCCTGACCACACGAGTTCGGACAATTCCCTCTGACCCTCTTCAAACGACTTCTGGTGCTGCTTCCTCTTATACTGCTGCTCCCCCTCTAAAAAAAATGAAAACTATAGGGACTTATAATTTGGACGACAAAGAGTTCGATGGTGTGGCCTTTGCCACAGAGTTGATTGCTCCTCATGGCCGAGTTTCGACTGACGACGCATCTATCCTTCACCATCTTGACTTTATAACATGCAATAGTATTCGGATGGCTAACCTTGGTGCAACCTTGTCCCGAGTTGTCTGGGAGTCCCCAGTTCATGTGACTAAAGCCTTTATGGAGGATGCCAAGTCCGAGTTTGATAGAATTAAAAGTCTGAAGAACGAGCTTGACACCAGGGTCGTTAAATTAGAGATGGATGCTGAGAAGGAAAAAACTCGAGCTACCACTGCGGAGGTGGCTGCAAATCTGGATGAGGAGGTGGCTAAGAAGTAAAAAGAGAGTTATACCCGCACATATGGCGAGCTCTTAGAGATGAAGGAGAGGCTTCAGTCTGCGCAGCATGACTACGCCGAGCTCCAAGGTCATATGGTGAGCAGTATGACCGAGATGTGTGAGAACTTGAAGGCTCAGGTCCGGGTTCTTGCTCCTGAGCTCAACATTACCTTATTCAGCCTGGATAATATGGTGGAGGATGGCAAGATCGTGCCTGCCCCAGATGATGAAGATGAGGGTCCTCCCCTTGTGCCACCAGCTAAGGCTTTTACAACTTCAGCTGCTGTAGCCCCTTCTGCTGAGGTAGTTGACGAACGGATTTTTGCGTGGTTTAGAATTCATAAAAATAATCACATTGCTAGTATAGTTTCTAAATCAACAAGAATCCTTTCGTACAAAAACTTGTTTGTCACTAAAGCAAACCCAATAAAAATAAATCAAAGTATTTAAAGCTCAGGTCGTCTCTCAAGGAATTGCAGAGAGGTGTGTTATTATTGGTTATGGGTTTTTCCAAGAATTTTTAGAGTAAGGAATGATAAAATAATTAGCTATAAATTAAAGCAATGAAAATAAACGAGAGGTTTATGTAATTAATTTAAAAATCCTTGACTTGGAGAAGATTAATTGGAAGTTCTATCCTTGTTGGATTTTCCAAGATTAATAATAATAGGTTGTTGTTTCTACTTGGTTAACCCTCAACGAATGATGGAAAGTCAAGTTAAGAGCCTACTTCTATTCACAAGTCCTAATCATCTCCCTTGGGAAGGATTAGCGTTGCAACTAGAGAGCTAGACAACAAACTCCAATTATTATTTAACTCTGGAGTCTTCCAACTCAAGGGTCTCCAAATATTAATCATCTCCAAAGTCAAGTTGAGATCTACCTGGTTAACATGAATGCCATTTTCATAAATCATAAAAGAAGGGAAAAGGGAACATGGCAATTAAAATTAAATGGAAGCAATTAAACAAATAATAAGATTAAGTGGAAAGATACTCTTTGCATTAATAAGTTAAAGGAAGATTGAACCTGGAATTGAGAAGAATTTGAAAAAAGAAATCTTAAATCCTAAATCCTAAAACCTAGAGAGAGGAGAGAGCCTCTCTCTCTCTCTCTAGAATCTACATCTAAAACCTAAAATTATGTGAATGAGAAGTGTATGAATGATTTCTCCACCCTGCATCCTCTAATCTGTGTTTTCTAGGCCGAGAATTAGGTCAAAAACAGCCCAGAAATCACTGGGGACTTGGTGTTCGGGCTTGTCCGATAACTTTTTAATGTTCTTTTCATAGAACCTTTTTTAGTTTCGAACGACTTTTGTAGCCCTGTTTTGAGATCGTGCTTTCTTTGAGCAGAGTTGTTCCCTTTTTAGCTAAGCACTTTTTGAGCCTTAAGTTGTTCTTCAACCTTTTGGGATTTTTTACTTGTTCTTTTCTCGGGCCGTGCTTGTTTGGGTCGCGCCTCTTCTTAGCCGACGTCGACCTGGGTGGCTTTTATTGTCCGAGCCATTAGTCATATTCCAACAACTTTTTAGGTAGTGTCCTGAAGGGGAACCTTTTCTTTATAGTTTGTTTGGATGACATTTTTAGCTCCGTTCTTGTGCTCTTACTTTAAGTAAAATCCTTTTCAGGGCTTTGTACCTTTTTTATAGCTGAGCACTTTGGGCCCTGGTTTTTTAACCTTTCTTTGGCCTTCGCGAGATGTTATTGTCCCTTTTCAGTGATCCTTTCATTGGTCTGACTTTTCTGTCGGGCCTTCTTAAGTTATTTTTAGTAATCCCATTTTTAGTTAGACCTCGTCAGGCCACTTTTTATGGGTTACTTTTTATAACTTCTTGCATTAACTTGCTTCTATCAATTCACCTTGCGGACCTCTTTGTAATCGGGCAATGAATTTTCACGTTTTATGAGCTTAGATTAATGTGTCTTGGCAGTAAACTTTTAAGGGAATTGATAAATTTCCTTCAAACAATAATGAAAAAACATAAATAAAATGTGTACATATCAGTGCTTACCCTTCTAAGTCGGGAAATTTCTTAGATCTCGGTCTGGCGCCTCATTAAAAAACCTTTTTAGGAAAAAGAGTGCTCCTTGACCTAAGATCTTTACCATTTTCTAGCTATAGTACCTTCTTAGGTTATAGGCATGCCATGACCTTGATAGCTCTCGCCCCTCGAGGTCGGACACCTTATAGTAACCTTTTCCTAATACTTCTGTAACTTGGTATGGCCCCTTTCAGTTAGCTGCTAGCTTCCATTCTCCTGACCGACCTGCTCCGATGTCATTTCGGATTAAGATGAGGTCATTGGTGGCGAAGCTTCATTGGATTACCTTCCGATTATACCTTAGAGCCATTCGACGCTTTAGGGCTTCCTCTCGGAACCGAGCTCTTTCTCGGACTTCTAGAAGTAGGTCGAGCTCTTCCATTTGAGCTTGGGAATTGGTGTCTTCATTGTAGAGGATCATTCTACGGGGTACTTCTTCTACTTCCACGAAAATCATTGCCTCCATTCCATAAGTAAGTCAGAATGGTGATTCTCCGATGGTGGAATGTGGTGTTGTCCGGTATGCCTATAGGACTTGTGGGAACTCTTTTGCACAAGCTCCCTTGGCATTCTGTAATCTCCATTTTAACCTGGCCAGTATGAATTTGTTGGCAGCTTCTGCTTGTCCATTGGCCTGTGGGTGTTCTACAGAGGTGAACTAGTGTTTGATCTTTAAGTCGGCCACCAGGTTTCTAAAGCCTGTGTCGGTAAACTGAGTGCCATTGTCTGTGGTGATAGAGTATAGAACCCCAAACCTTGTGACAATGTTTTGGTACAAGAACTTCTGACTTCTTTGGGAGGTGGCGGTGGCTAAAGGTTCAGCCTCGATCCATTTTGTAAAATAGTCTATTTCTACAATAAGGAATTTGACTTGCCCTTATCTCTAAGGGAATGGTCCAAGGAGATCGAGCCCCCATTTTGTAAATGGCCAAGGTGAAGTAAAACAGATGAGCTCTTCGGGTGGAGCTATATGGAAGTTGGCATGCTTCTAGCATGGTGGGCATGTCTTGACAAATTTTCTGCTTCCTTTTGCAAGGTCGGCCAATAAAAACCAGCTCGGAGTACCTTTTTGGCAAGAGCTCTTGCCCCAAGGTGGTTGCCACACATGCCTTCATGGGCTTCCTCCAAGACGTCCCTTGTAGCTGAGGTCGGGACACATTTTAGGAGGGGTGTTGAGATCCCACTCCTATATAGGATGTCGTCCACTATGTGTAGTACTGTGCTTCTCGTACTAGTCTTTTTGCCTCCTTTTTATCCGTTGGGAGTGTTTCAGATTTGAGGTAACTAATTATGGGAGTCATCCACTTTGGTCTTGGTCTGATATGCTTAAGACCTTCTTTTCTTATGAGGTTGATAGATTTTGTAGTGTTTCCTGGATGAGGCTTCTATTATTGCCCCTTAATTTGGTGCTGGCTAGTTTTGAAAGGGCATCAGCTCAGGCATTTTATTCCCGAGGTATATGTCGGACGTCATATCCCCTAAATTGGCCGAGCTGTTCTCTGGTTTTGTCTAGGTATTTCTTCATGGTAGGATCTTTAGCATGGTAGCTCCCTTGTATTTGTGAGGTGACTACCTGTGAATCATTGAAAATGGTAAGCTTATGAGCTCCTACCTCCCTGGCCAGCTTCAAACCAGCTAGTAGGGCCTCATATTCAGCTTGGTTATTCGAGGCTGGGAACTCAAACTTTAATGAGAGCTCGATTTGGGTTCCCTGATCACTCTCCAAAATGACGCATGCGCCACTCCCGATTTTGTTTTAAGAGCCATCCACGTAAAGGCTCAACTCTGTGGGGGTGCCCAGACTGTCGGTGTACTCTGCGATGAAGTCGGCCAAGTATTAAGACTTAATACCTGTCCGAGCTTCATAATTGATGTCGAATTCGGATAACTCAATCGCCCATTGTAGGATTCTTCCATCCAGGTTTATTTTTTGTGAGATACCTTTTATGGGTTGGTTGGTCGTACTCTGATGGTGTGAGCTTAAAAGTATGGTCAAAGTCGTCGGGAAGTAAGTATAAGGGCGTAGGCGAACTTTTTTATCTTTTGATAATTTATTCAGCCCCTTGCAAAGCCTTACTGATGAAGTAGATATGTTGTTACCCATTTTTGTCTTCTCTAACTAGTGCTGAGGCTATCGCCCGAGTTCTTACAGCGAGGTATAAGATTAGTTCTTCACCTTTCCTAGGTCGGGTTAAGATGGGTGGTTGTCCCAAAAATGTCTTGAAGTCTTGAAAAGTTTGTTCGCATTCTGGGGTCCACTCAAATCTTCTTCCTTTCCTTAGTGTTGCATAGAAAGGAAGATATCTCAAGGCTGATCCAGCTAGGAACCTAGACAGAGCCACTAGTCTTCCATTGAGATGCTGGACCTCTTTTACACAAGTCGTACTTTTCATGCTGAGTATGGCCTGACATTTATCTGGATTCGCTTCGATCCCCCTTTGAGTGAGCATGAAGCCCAAGAATTTGCCAGCCTCTACTGCGAAGGTGCATTTGGCAGGATTAAGTCTCATCCCGTGCTTCCTTATGGTGTCGAACACTTCGGTGAGGTTGGATAACAACATCTCCTCCCTTTGTGTCTTTACCAGCATGTCATCTACATAAGCATCCATTAGTTTTCCAATATGATTGGCGAAAACTTTATTCATCAATCTTTGGTATGTAGCCCCTGCATTTTTGAGCCCAAAGGGCATGACTATATAGCAGTAGTTTGCTTTTGAGGGTTAAGAATGAGGTTTTCTCTTGGTCGGGTTGGTACATTGGGATTTGATTGTATCCCGAGTAGGTGTCCATGAAGGAGAGGTACTGATGCCCTGATGAAGTATCGACTAGTGTGTCTATGTTCGGGAGTGGGTAGGGATCTTTTGGGAAGGCTTTGTTGAGGTCGGTGTAATCAGTGCACATCCGCCACTTCCCGTTTGACTTCTTGACCAATACTACATTGGCTAGCCATAATGGGTATTTTACCTCCCTTATGAACCCTGCTTCTAACAAGGCTTGTACCTGCTCCTCGACGGCTTGCAACCTCTCTGGGCCGAGCTTTCTACGCTTCTGTTGCATTGGCTGGGACCTAGGATACACGGCTAACTTATGACACATTAGTCCGGGATCAATACCAGGCATGTCGGCGGCCTTCCATGCAAAGAGGTTGGAGTTATCCCATAGGAGCTTCGTTAACAGCTCCTTTAGGTCTCCTCATATATTTGCCTTTATGATTGTTGTTTTGTCTCGAGTGTCTCCGATTTAAACTTCTTCGGTCTCCCCTTCTGGTTGAGGGTAAAGTTCTTCGCGAGCTCGGATTCCCCCGAGTTCTATAGTATTGGTTTCCTTTCCTCTAGGGTCGCCTTTAAGGTTCAGACTTTCGTTGTAATAGCGTCGCGCGAGTTTTTGGTCCCACTTTATGGTAGCGATCCCTTTTGTAGTTGGGAACTTCATGCATAAGTGTGGAGTGGAGACCACTGTGGCGAGCTGATTTAACGTTGTCCGTCCGATGAGGGCGTTATATGCGGAGCTCACGTCGACAACGATGTAGTCTATACTCAGTGTTCTTGACCGAGTTCCTTTCCTGAATGTTGTGTGTAGTGGGATGTACCCAAGTGGTTGGATTGGGGCATCTCCGAGCCCGAACAAGCTATTTGGATATGCTCTGGGCTCTTTTTCTTGTAAGTTGAGTTTGCAAAGGCAGATTTGAACAGTATATCTACTGAGCTACCCTGGTCGATCAGTGTTCGGTGGAGGTTGTCATTGGCTAGTATGATAGTAACAACCACCGGGTCGTCGTGTTCGGGATGATGCCTGCGGCATCCTCTTGAGTAAAAGTGATAGTAGGAAGGTCTGATGACCTATCCCCTTCTCCGACATGGTACACTTCTTTAAGGTGTCTTTTACGAGATGACTTGGAGATCCCTCCACCTGCGAATCTTCTGTTGATCATGTGAACATGTCTTTCGGGTGTGTGAGGGGGCGTTTGGCTCGTCCTCCCTCTTCATCCCTTCCCCTCTTTTTTGGTTTGTCCACTTTATTGGCTATGAACCGATCTAGTCTTCCTTCTCGGGCTAGTTTTTCTATGACGTTTTTCAGGTCGTAGCATTCGTTGGTAGGGTGCCCGTAGATTCGGTGGTATTCGCAATATGTTGTCCGACTTCCTCCCCTCTTATGTTTAATCGGGCGAGGCGGTGGGATCTTTTCAGTGTTGCATATCTCCTGGTAAACATCCACAAGAGACACTCGAAGAAGGGTGTAGTTGTGATACTTCCTGTGTTTCTCAGTAGGTTGGTCTTCCTTTTTCCTGGACTCTTTATCCTTGTCCTGAGGTGGGTAGGAGAATTCGGATTTTGGGGCTTCTCCTAGTCGAGAGTTCTCCTCCATATTGATGTACTTCTCTGCCTGCTCTTGTACCTCGTTCAGAGATGTTGGGGTGTTTTTTGGATATGGAGTGGCTGAAGGGTCCTTCCCATAGACCATTGATTAGTCCTAAAATTGCTGCTTCTGTAGAGAGATTCTGTATGTCAAGGCATGCTTTATTTAATCTTTCCATATAATTATGGAAGCTCTCCCGATCTCCTTGTTTAATCCCTAGTAAGCTTAGAGCGTGCTTGGTTTTGTCTTTTTGAATGGAAAACCTGGCTAGGAACTTCTTGGCGAGGTCATCGAAGCTTGCAATCGACCTCAGTGGTAAGCTGTCGAACCACTTTATTGCCGTCTTGGTCAAGGTGGTCGGGAAAGCTTTGCAACGAATTGCATCTGAGGCATCCGTGAGGTACATCCGGCTCCTGAAGTTGCTGAGGTGATGACTTGGGTCGGACGTACCATCGTAGGGGATCATGTCAGGATATTTGAAATCTTTTGGGACTTTCGCTTTCATGATCTCTTTGGTGAATGGGTATTGGTCTTTATGGGGTGTATCTTCGTGATTGGGCCGAGTAGTTTTAGCTTTAAGGTCGGCTTCAAGTTTGAGAAGCTTGTCTTCTAGCTCTCAACGCCTTCTTGTTTCTCTGCGAAGGTCTCGCTCAGCCTTCCGCTGCTGGTCGGCTTTTTGTTCAAGTTGTTTAAGGCGATTCTGTTGTTCACGGATAACTTCAAAGATTTATGTATTTTGGGGTTGCTTATCCTCCCCATTTTGAGGTGTGTCCTTGGATGTGGTGTCCGTGTTCTTTTTTGGCATTCTGTCCACCAAACCATAGTTGTGGTCATTGTCATGGTTGTCCGCCATGGTGATGAG
Organism: Arachis stenosperma; assembly: GCF_014773155.1. Lineage (NCBI taxonomy): Eukaryota > Viridiplantae > Streptophyta > Magnoliopsida > Fabales > Fabaceae > Arachis > Arachis stenosperma. Next base: position 31,909,117 of record NC_080382.1, on the reverse strand, counting down.
ATGACTTCCAAGTCCCCGGCAACAGCGCCAATGTTTCGACAGTTACCTGAAACTGAAGGTCGATCTTAGATGAGATCTCCTGTTGTGGCCGGTGCTGTCGCATCCGACTTGTCGAATCCTGAGATGCTGCTAATCCTTGGTCACCGGAGGGTGGTGGTACCTACAAGAGACTCCGATGCTTAAGTTAGCATGGGCTTTAGGCAGGTTTTTTGTAGAATCAGAGTATGAGTTATACCTGGGTGCTCTAGTGTATTTATAGTAGTATGGGGTGACCCACCTTGAGATAAGTTAGTTATCTTTTTATCTTATCTTTTTGTGGATGAGATCACTTGTCTTTCTAACTCGCCGTCTTTGAATGGACTGCGAGCCTCTACCTTAGGCCTTGTTTGGGCCTCTATGGTGATTTAGCCGAGCTCTCTAGAAGAGGTTGATTTCGACAGCCTTATAAGAGGTCAGCCGTTTTGTCCTGAACTGTTCAGCTCGATCCAAGGTATGAACAGTAACAGTGCCCAATATGTAAGATGTAAGGCCTCAGGATGCCGAAGGCAATCCTAGAACTTTACATCGCATATGGATATTCAAGCTTGGAACAAAATAAATAAATATAGAACTTACACCATAAACCGGGTTATCTAAACTTAGGGGAATTCTAACTAATACTAATCACACCGTTGTATCCCACATCCTTCGCCAACCTAACCTCCGTGTGATCCCATCACCACTACCTACCTAACCTCCTCAGCACCAGACAAACACAAAATAATGCAAGCAAGTAAAACACAGATAGTATTCATATACAGCAAGTAATTCAAGAAGCAAGTATGCATGTTGTACACTTAGGCAAACTCAAGTAATAAAAGCAAACAAGCATATAAGAGATGCATATGATGAATGCCTATCCTATTGGGTCATTATATCACTTGCCGGTCTATGAATGCCAACCCGACACATCCTTTCGGATGTCGCCTTTTTGCCACGTCCGAGGAATAGTGCTTGGCACGCTTTTGTTCCAAGGATATAGTGCCTGGCACACTATCGTTCTGAGGATGTAGTGCCTGGCACACTTGCATGATCATTCCGAGGATATAGTGCCTAGCGCACTCTTGCGACAGAGAAGAAAAAACATTAACAACATCTATCTCATCATAAACCATTCTAAGGATATAGTGCCTAACACACTTTCCACATCCAACAAGTCTATCACCTCAAATCATCACCAGTCATCACCATTCCCATCTCAAATCACTTTCAATCATCAATTTTCTACATTTCAAGGATATAGTGCCTGGTACACTCTCTTTCAAACACTACCAGTCCAAGAATATAGTGCCTGGATTACTCTCAACATTAATCAAGATCATCATTCCTTTCCGAGTCATCAACTAATCACAACCATCATCAATTCATAACTCCCATTCCGAACTCATTAGTTCATCAGTTTCTCAATTCGCTGTCATTAATCACCAAGTTCACTACTCTTCCTTCCCTCTCAACCAAACTCATCCTGAATACACCAGAAACCTAAACTTCTGTTTGCTAACTTTTCACAGTTAAACCCAACTTAAAACTCCTAGGAGCTTTCCCTTATTTTGATACCCAAAAGCAAGCCAAAGAGTTTTAAAATGGTGTTACAGAAGCTTACAATCTGGTTGGGAAGGTGAACTAGTTGAAAACAATATTTAAATTTGAGAAACAGGGAGTGCGCGTACGCACAGGGGTGTGTGTGCACACGCCCAATAGAAATTTTAAAATGTGTGCGTACGCATAGGGGTGTGCGTACGCACGGGTACCAAATTTTGCAATTCTGTTCGCTCGCACAAGGTGTGCGAGCGCCCCCAACAGGATGACCTTCCGAATGTGTGCGTACGCACAGGGCTGTGCGTGCGCACAGGTTGTAATACTTCATTGGATATGTACGCGCACAAATTGTGCTAGCGCTCTCACTAGCAAACCTTTCCTTGCTTGTGCGTACGCACAAGGCTGTGTGTGAGCACAAGATTAAAATTTCGCAGGGTTGTGCATGTGCACATATCAGAAATCACAAAATTCTGTAACTCTGCAAAATTTTAGATTTTGACATCAAACTTTGAGTGTTCATAACTTCCTCTATAAAAGTCCAAATTTTACAAACTTTATATCGATTTAAAGAGTTCTCAATTTACTTTAATTCCAAATAAATTTCAACAACTTTTGAAAAGTGAGGCACAAGTTATGACCCTTCAAAGTTCACTAAAAACCAGTTTTTACCAAAAACCTTAAAAACTTACTTTAACCAAAACTCTCATTTCAAAACCAATTATTCACAACCCAAAAATACTAGAATCACTCAAGAATCCATAACAAATATTTCTCAACCACATCAACCATTCAATCATGTAAATCACTTAATACTCACCTCATCCAACTCTAAATTCAACCTAACATCACATCCCATTTCCTTAATACCACCATTCAAATTCTCAACATTTATCAATGCTACAAGTACCAATTCCTTTATTCTATTATCATCAACCAATCCGTTCAATTCATCAAACCACCTCACTCACTTACTTTCAACATGAACCACAATAACCAATAATCAAAATCATCACTAACATCCTAAACCATCATAAACACTCATAATCAATATCAACCATCAACAATATTAACAATCACTACAAATCCTCATGAACAATAATAAATCTCACATTCATCATCTATCTTCATAATCATTAAAATACCAACAATCATCATTAAATCATATAATCATTATCATTATTATTCCAATTCCTTCCACACAACACCTCTACAACATCAATCAATCTACATCAACAATACCAATCATTAATTTCCTCATCAACATCATAATCAAATTCTAACATACACAACCCATAAAATCTTCAACAGAAATTACATGCCACTTACATAATTCAATCCACCATGTATTTAAGTCAATCCTATCTTAAGGTCAACTAGCCTAAGTGTCCAGAAACATTACATATTACATAAAGGATACCGAAATCATACCTTGGCCGATTTTCAATATACTCAAACCACCACTTTGAGTCCAAACAAGCTTCCAACAGGCCAAGCCAACTCCAACAAGCACCAAAGCTCAAACTAACATCACATATATCACCAAAATCAAAACCTAGAAACCACAACATACAACACTACAAGGGTTTATGAGTAACTTACCTTGTCCAAAGAGGGTTGGGGAAATTTCCAACAATTATCCGCTACTAGAGATCACCTAAACAACCAAAACAACAAAACTTGCTCAAAAACCAAATCCAAAACGTGCAGAAATCTAGGACTGGAAACTGGGGATTGAGATGCGATTTATTACCAGGTTTGCTTAGATAGAAACGTAGATCTCATCAAGAGCTTCGCGTGGCCACAAACGGCTTGTCAATCGGAGGTCCGTAGCTCAAGTTATGGCTCCTGGAAGGTGGAGGTGAATAATGCCACCAAACCCTCACCTCTCTTCTCTCTCAATCCGAGCTCTCTCTAATTTTGGGGAGGAAAATAAGCTCAAAGCTCATTTAGTGAGCTTATATATGTTGGACCTTGGGCCCAGTTTGGGCCCGGTCTAACCCGTTAGCGATTTTGGTCCATTTAGCCCACTTTGGGCCAAAACCTTTAAGATTAGTGTCCGATTTTCAATTCCAGATTATTTTTACCCTTTTCAAAATAATAAATCAATTTTCCAAAATCTTATTTTCCAAAATACACAGTACTGGACAGACTAGAGCCGGTACTGCAGCTTAAGTGCCAGTACGCATTTTTACAAAAACTTTTGGAAAAAGATACATTTTCTAACTCAGAAAAATTTACTGAAATCAAATTTCACATTTATATTTTCAAATTAAAACTTCTAAATATTTAATCTATTCTGAGCACTTAAAATTATTATTTTTATTAAAACAGTTTTACGGGAAAACTCCAATTCTTACATTTTGCATTAGTCCATGGTCTAAATCTAGTAAGTAAACCACCTATGGCACCCTCCTAAAAACTAGCTAACAATTGCGAATGCACAGGCAAACAAGGACCAAACGGAAGCCAAAAGAAAATAAAATGTAGCAAACATAACAGAAGCGAACGCAATAATCAACAATGAAGAGAGACTAAAAGTGGTTAAAACAGGCACAAAAGAATTTCTTACCAGTAGTTCAAGCAAGAGAATATGTTAGATTAGGGGCACAGTGCGATTCACAACAAGCAGGGAGTAGAATCTCGAATATGCAATAACAAGAAGCAAAAGGGGATGAAGAAGTTGTTTAAGAAAAAAGGAAATGAAAGTGGAAAGTGAAAATGAAAAAGATGTTGAATGATAAACGTCAGGGTGAAGCGCGAAAAGGCAAGGGTAAAAAAGATTTTTTCCCTCGCTTTCAAATTAGTCATAAAGAGCAATTAATGCACTTGGCACAGAAACCAAAATGACTATTTTATGGTTTACAATGTGTTTAATTGTGTGGTTTTATCATGATCTTTACCCACTTATTCATGTATTTAGCATGTATTTATATTTCCTTCCTAAAATTATTACATGATTGAAAACATGCTTCTTTGGTCTTAATTTAGCTAATCTTAATTCTCTCTTATTACTATTCGATGCCTTGATCTGTGTGTTAAGTGTTTCAGGCTTCATAGGGCAGGAATGGATTAGAGGATGAAGAGGAAGTGTGCAAAAATGGAAGGAACACAAGGAATAGAGGAGGTGACCAGCGAGAAGTCACGCGGTCGCATGGCTCACGCGACCGCGTGAAATGGAAGAAATCGGAGTGACGCGATCGCGTGCCTGACATGACCGCGTGGATTGGAAGCTGCATATACGACGCAAATGCGTGGACGACACGGACGCGTGATACGAAAAACGCTGAGTGACACGGTCGCGTGGACGACGTGGACGCATGACATGCGCGATCTGCAGAATTACAAAAGTCGCTGGCAGAGATTCTGGGCCGCATTTCAACCCAGTTTTCAGCCCAGAAACACAGATTAAAGTCAGGGAACTTGCAGAGACTCATCAAGCTTTTCATAATTTACTTTCCATGATTTAGATCTTGTTTGGAGAGAGGTTCTCTCCTCTCTCTTTAGGATTTAGGATTTAGGACTTCTCTTAGTTTTAGGAGTAATTCTCGATCCCAGGTTCAATGTTCTTTTACTTTATATTTATTTCCTATTTTCAGATACTGTATTGCTTGTATTAGTTATGTTGCCTATTTGGCCTATGCCACTTTCATGATGATTTTCTTATTTAATGATATTTGAGGTATTTCAGTTTATGATTGTTCCTTTTTATTATCCCCAATCTGAAGACAATTTTTATTCCAGTAGATACAATTTCCTTTCCTTTTGGTCTTGGTTAAGAAATCAGTAACTCAGGAGTTATCTTAGCTCAACATAATTGATAACTGTTATCTTTGCTAATTAGACTGAACTTCAATAATCCCAACCTTTTCTTAGGAAATAAATAGGATTCGAAGGTCAACTAATTAGTCCCTTGACTTTCCTTTGCTTTAGTAAAGGTTAACTAAGTGGAATTAAGATTCAACTTTCATTATTATTGATAAGAATAACTAAGTCTGGATTTCTAATTTCTCCAACCTTACCAAAAGTTTACTTTACAGTATTTATTTATTCTAATTGCTATTTAAATTAATTGCCATATTCACTCCTCACTCTTGAAACCCCAAATTTACAATCTCCATAACCAATAATAAGAACATACTTCCCTGCAATTCCTTGAGAAGACGACCCGAGGTTTGAATACTCGGTTATCAATTTCAAAGGGGTTTGTTACTTGTGACAACCAAACTTTTGTACGAAGGGATTTTTGTTAGTTTAGAAGCTATATCTACAACGCGAATATTTTTATATAATTCTATACTAGCAAAAATTGTAATACCCGGTCTAACCGAAATTAATTAAATAATGAGTTAAGTAGGAGCGAATATGGTTGGAAGATTGGCAATTGGAATTTGATGATTTCAATATGATATTTGGATTCAGTGAATTTTTCCGAGTCGGAAGACATAGTTTTCTGCGTAAAAGTGCGCAGTGGAATTTTGACCGGCAGTACCAGCTGAGACCTGTCTGGTACTGCAGCTGAGAAAGTTGATTATGAGTAAATAAGATTAAGAAATGAGGAATTATAATTAGGGGAGGTAGAAATATTTGAAGTGCGATTTAGAGCGCTAATGTTAAAGGTTTTGGTCCAAAATTGGGCCAACGGACAAAAATAAGTGAATTGGGCCTAAGTGGGCCCAAGACCCAACATATATAAACATTAATTATGAGCATTTCAGCTCATTTTTACCCTAAAAGAGAGGGTGGGGCGCTGAAATAGAGAAGAGAGGAGAGAAGAGAGAAAACCTAACTCTCTTTGATCTTCAAATCACCATAACTTGAGCTACGGAGCTCCGATTGACGAGCCGTTTACGGCCACGCATCGCTCTTCTCATCCTCTACAATTCTATCTAAGTTTTGTGGTGAGTATTCCATTCATCTCTGCCCAGTTTTCGAATTTCCCCACTGTTACACGTTTTTGGGAAGTTAGTGTTGAAATCTTGTGATTTTGGGTGTTTAGGGATACTCCAACATGGATTCTAAGTGAGTTCTATCCTACTTCATATGGGCTGAGGTAAGAAGTGCTCAAACCCTTGTGATTTGTCATTTATGAGCCCTAGGTTGATGTATGTATGTCATATTGGTTATGTTAGTGCATTTGATGGTTTTGGTGCACAATTGGGAGATTGGTGTTGCTTGAGGAGCTTTGGTGAGGCTTGGGGCTAAGGTTGGTGGAGACTTTCAAAGAAGAGGCTCAATTGATTTGGCTACAAGAGGTACGGTTTAAGTTTCATTTAAGTACCGTGTGGTGTGATGAAATTCCTAGGCTAGATGCCCCTAGGATTAAGTTTGGATTGCGTAAATGGTTGATGCTAATATGCATAGTTGGTATGTAATGTGAATTGATGATTGGGTTGAGAATTGTGTGGCCTTGTATGCTTGGTGTATTGAAAATTTGATGTATTGGGTAATGAGTATTAATTTGTGGTTATGTATTTAAATTGTGAAATTGGGCCGGAGGCCGTAAATTTTGGGCCGGAGGCCGGAAAGAGGTAAGGGAGGTAAGTGATGTGTGCATTGTATGATGACACAAGTGATTGGATGAATTTCATATAATGAATATATGAATGATTGGGTTGGTTATTGAATAATGAGGTTTGAGGAGTTGAAGTGTGGAAATTGGTAATTTTGGGTGAAATAGTATAGATGAGGTATGTTTGATTTTGGTTGAGATATATTATGTGGTCATATGTGAGTATGATTATTGATGCCTTGATGGTATGATAATGCATGAGAGATATGTATGTTGTGATATACGCTTGAGAAATGGTTTAAGGTTGATTTGGGGGTGAAACCACGTGATAGTGAGTATGATATTGGTTATGTATATGATGGTTGATTGGAAATAGTATAGTTGGAAATGGGATGAGGAAGGATGTATGACATGTTGATATGTTTGTAATTTAGCCATTTGCTTGAAATGGGTAAAGATGATTTATGATGGTTTTGTGAATTGTGGTAAGGTGTTAATGTATGAGTTGAGGAGGCTTGATGTTGATTTTGGTATTTTGATTGGTTTCAAAAGGGTTGAAATTGGATGTTTGGTTGATTTGAAAAGAGTTGAAAATGGCTTGTTTTGAAAATGGCACTTTGTGGTTTTATATGAAAACATGGTTTTTGGGCATACTTTAACGGGACATAACTTGACTACGGATCTTTGTTTTGCCAAATCTGTTAGAAATGAAATTGGATCCGGGATGTCCATGCCGTTCGAAGAACGGGTGAAAAACCCAATGCCCAGCCATTTAAAATGAGAGTTGTGCCAGAACTGTGCCAGCTTTGTGCCTGGGGCACAGAGTATTGCGTACGCGTGGTTGACGCGTGCGCGTCGATTCTGGCAAATTTTTAATCCACGCGTTAGCGTGCATGACGCTTGCGCGTCGATGAGTTTTTAAGACATCCATGCGTGCGTGGAGTACGCGTACGCGTGGCATTGTTTTCATGCCAAAGTTGATATTTGAGTTTTAAAAGCCAAATCATACTTCTAAGTCTCCGATCTCACCATATATCCTAATCATTATGATATGCCTAGCTATTAGAAAGGGGCTAGTGAATGAGGTAACTTGCGAGTGAAGCAAGGGGAAAATGAATAATCAATGAGGATCATTGATGATTACATGAGATGTGGAGGATGGTGGTGGAAGTGCTTGTTATGCCATTGGCCGAGGGGCCGTAATTGTTTATGAATTGGCTGGTTCTGGATTGAACCGTGAGCCGGAATAGCTGTGTATGCTATGAATATTGGCTGGTTATGGATTTAACCGTGAGCCGGATGGCTGATATGGATGTTGATCCATGGATGAGAATTCATGCATGTTTATGCTGAATTATTGATAATTGTGATTTGCACTTCGACTATCTGAGATGCGAGTTTCCCTGGGTAGTAGCAGTGGCTAGTCCACTTGCTCCGGGTGTGAGACGGAAAAGGATGTTTATGATAAATGGGTTTAATTATGGAGTTTTGAATGAATGTATTTGTGATACCTGGGTAGTAGTAAGGGTTGTGGTTCGTCCCACTTGCTCCAGGTTAATGTTTGAGATTTGATAACAATAAGGATTGATAATTTGAATTGAGATTGAATGAATATATGCTTAAGATACCTGGGCAGTAGCAAGGGTTGTGGTTCGTCCCGCTTGCTCCGGGTTAATGCTTGAGATACCTGGCAGTAGCAAGGGTTGTGGTTTGTCCCACTTGCTCCAGGTCAGAGATTGTGACGCCTGGGTAGTAGCCGCAGTAGTGGTTGTTCCACTGGCTCCAGGTTGAGCTGTTAAACACCCGCCTGGGTAGTAGCCGCAGTAGTGGTTGTTCCACTGGCTCTGGGCTGAGCGGGTAGTAGCAAGGGGGTTGTAGCTCAAACCTACTTGCTCCGCGAGGGGTGTTTCTGTCCATGGTTAGCTACCAGGACGTGTCGGGTTGGCTATATAACCGACAGATGATATCATCAGCCATAGGGCAGGCATACATCATTTGCATATGTTTGAATTGTTTGGGTTTGCCTATTTTTTTGGATTTCTATATCATATATGCTATGTTACCTGATTATATGCTACTTGTTCTACTTGTACCTTATTTGTGTATTACTTGTCTGTATTGCTTGTGTTTGTACAACTGAGAGATCCCTCATGATGGTGTTGGTGGATGTTGGGGGCTGTTCTTGATGAGATGAATTGAGAATGCGATTGCATAATGATGATGATTTTTGAATGAGATCATTTGAGCCCCCCTGGGTAGACGCAGTGATGTGATTTCACTAGCTCCAGGCGAGGGTATGATGTATTGATAGAGTTGCTGAGGCAGAACAACTGATGATGGTTTTGCTTATGATTCTGAGTCTAATTCGTGGAAGAATCAGCGAGTTGGGAAACATGTGTAACATGAACTAGATTTAGTATCCCCTTACGACAGATGCCTATTTATGGATTAGTGAGAATCTAGGCTGGATACTTGGTGAGAAGGAGTTTAGGATGCTTAGTGAGTTTTTATTGCAGTGCATTGTATTTATTTGGCACTTTTACCGTACTGGGAACCCATGGGCCCGGGGTTCTCATTCCGTATATATCTCTTGTTTTCAGATACAGGTCCAAGTGCTCAGAAGTGAGCTGTGGTACGTCTGAGAGACGGCGAAGATCTTTATTTTCTCTACTTTGTGTTTTGCTTAGAATCTCTCATCTTTGTTTTGAAAAGATTATATTATGTATTGAACTCTTTTGGAACTTGCCTATAGAGGCTCTTATGTTTCCTTTGGGAGAGATTAGGATATACTGTTGTCAGTTACTTTCATACTGTACCCTAGCCGGCCTAAACTTCGCGGGTCGCGACTAGTGGCTATTACTTATGTTATATATATTATCTGTTATCTATCTCTTAATCTCCTTTATGCCTTGTCCGTATATCGCTTTCGGCTTCACAGTTTAACTTTTCGTTGTCGAAACGTGAGTGATACGTCTTCGCGATTTTATTTCTACTCTTTTCAGGCTTCTCGATTAATACTCCTTTCGAAATTAACTATATATATTAAAAATCCACCTGAGAGTCGTACCACCGTAATATCATTGACTTATGACTCGAGCATAAGGATTTGGATATTAGGGTGTTACATTATAGTATCAGAGCAGTTCGTCCTCGTGAGCCTGAGGGATGGAACTGCTTATGCTTCAATGCATACTCTGAGTCTGTGCCTGTGCTAGTTAGGGTATCTAACCGATACATCTAGCATGAAGTCCATGAGTGTACCTTTGGTACTTTGAAGCACTATACTTCCGATATTGAGACTGATCAACTTGATATCGATTGTTTGGTGTGTATAGGAACCAGATGGCGCCTCGTGGACCCAGTCAGGGACGTGAGAGAGATCGTACTAGTACGCAGGAACCGGAAGTCAACCCGAATAACCCGGTAAACCTTATGGCGGCGTTGGAGAATATGGCTGCTGCTATGCAAGCCACTGCGGAGGCCCTTGGGCAACAGATAAACAATAATGGCAATGGCGGAAGGGAAGCTCAGGGCCCGATGACACTGGCAACTTTCTTAAAGGTTAATCCACCTAAGTTCAAGGGGACCACCAATCCGACTGAAGCTGATACTTGGTTTCAGGCCATGGAGCGAGCGCTGCAAGCGCAGTTGGTGCCTGAAGAGCAGCGTGTTGAATTTGCTACCTATCTGCTCATGGGGGAAGCATCGCATTGGTGGCAAGGGGCTCGACGTCTCCTACAACAGGGAAATGATCCTATCACTTGGGATGCCTTCCAGGTGGAATTCTATAAGAAGTACTTTCCATATTCCGCCAGGACAGCCAAGGAATTGGAGTTACTACAGTTGAAGCAAGGTGTTATGTCCGTATCTGAGTATACAGACAAATTTGAGGAGCTATTCAGGTTTTCCCGCATGTGTCAGGGAGCTCCGGGAGACTTTGAGGAATGGAAGTGTATTAAGTATGAGGGAGGACTTCGAAGTGAAATCCTGAGCTCCGTTGGACCGATGGAGATTAGGGTCTTCTCCGAACTTGTGAACAAGAGCTGTATTGCTGAAGAATGTGTGAGGAAGGCTGTTGAGGCGAAGAATGACCGTCTGGAGTCCCACCGCAGGGAGCACAATCAAGAATACCCAACAAGGGGTCAAGAGTTTAAGAGAAGAGGATACCCACAACGTTTTCCTCAAAGGCGAAATGACTTTGCGACGAGTGAGGAGTCCCAAAGAAACGGTAAGGGAAAACGGGTAGCGGCTACTTCTGATGTTTTGAGCTGTCGGAGGTGTGGAAGTCATCACCCAAATAGACCGTGCCGATTGGGGTTAGGTGTATGTTACAAGTGCGAGTTACCAGGGCATGTATCAAGAAATTGCCAACAAGGAGGGAGTCAGGATACGGGCCGATTGCGACAGTAAGATTGAGGTAATTATTATCATCAAGCTTAAAGGACAGTGCATGATTTTATAATACCGCCTGTACAGTAGAATTGGGACTGCGAACTTAATATTAGACTGAGAAGTAAACCGGATGGTCCGAGTAAGGATTTACCTTAATACAAATGGATAAATGCCTATGATGTAAATGATTTTTCTGTTGAGAATGATGTGTTGTGTTTGTTATGTAGTTGGATGAATTCTAGATTTTTGGTAAAACGGATTGACCCGTGACTTTTAGTTCCTTTGATTTAAATAGATAAGAAATGGTCCTAAATGATGGATTTGGAAATGTTGATTTGAAATGCCAATCATGCTAAGTTGTGGTTGGGTACTTGAGAAAATAAGTGATGGAGTTAATACTTGACGAGAAATCAAAGTGGCGTAGCGGAAGCTTGCTAAAGCGTTAGCATAATATGGTAATAGTAAGGAAAAGTGGGATATGATTAGAAATGCTTTATGCTTAGAGTACTTAAAAGTTTAGTGAGCTTATACAGATAATGATTCTAGATAATTGGAATTAATTGCGGCTGTGAGCCTTGATGGTTCTGAAACGGATGAGAAAATTATCATTGATGCGTAATCGGATTTAGATGATGATTTAGTGCAAGTTGTTGTGTTCGAGAGATGAGTGCTATGATGTTTGGTCATGGTGACCTTGGATTTAGATCAAGATTTGCAATGATCGGTTTCAGAGAAATCGTTTGGAAACCTTTAAATTGCAATGCTGATGTGGTACTGAGATTGGTTTGAGGGAACCGTGACGGGTGGTAAACTCCAATGTTTGGAGAGGCGCTGTTGAAAATTTTTCCAAGAATTTGAAAGAGTATTTGGTTATATTTTTGAAAATGATTTTTGATCTGAGTAACTTCAACAAAAGAGATGTGTCTTGAAAGCTTTTATAGATTATTAGAGGAAAGCGGATTCTTAAGAATTTGTCAGCTTGTTAGTACAAGCTCATTGGATTCTAAAAACGAAGAAAGCTTTGATTGATTATAGCGATGTGTGATGATGGCTATGATTAACGATGATGACAATATTATTGATGACATGATTTGAGATTTAATAGGGTGTGAGTTCATGAGACGATAAGAGTAAGGAACGAGGCTGTTGGTCGGTGTTGAACGAATGACCGAGACCCTCGAAGATAGAAAAATCAGAGCGCGGCAACGGAAGCGCGTAGAGTAAAAAGACCTTGGAACTGTTATGCGTTGGATATAAAGGCACACTACGTGCGCGTACTCGTAGGGATGGATGGAATTTTCGAGGGCGAAAATTTCTGTTAAGGGGGTAGAATGTAATACCCGGTCTAACCGAAATTAATTAAATAATGAGTTAAGTAGGAGCGAATATGGTTGGAAGATTTGGCAATTGGAATTTGATGATTTCAATATGATATTTGGATTCAGTGAATTTTTCCGAGTCGGAAGACATAGTTTTCTGCGTAAAAGTGCGCAGTGGAATTTTGACCGGCAGTACCAGCTGAGACCTGTCTGGTACTGCAGCTGAGAAAGTTGATTATGAGTAAATAAGATTAAGAAATGAGGAATTATAATTAGGGGAGGTAGAAATATTTGAAGTGCGATTTAGAGCGCTAATGTTAAAGGTTTTGGTCCAAAATTGGGCCAACGGACAAAATAAGTGAATTGGGCCTAAGTGGGCCCAAGACCCAACATATATAAACATTAGTTATGAGCATTTCAGCTCATTTTTACCCTAAAAGAGAGGGTGGGGCGCTGAAATAGAGAAGAGAGGAGAGAAGAGAGAAAACCTAACTCTCTTTGATCTTCAAATCACCATAACTTGAGCTACGGAGCTCCGATTGACGAGCCGTTTGCGGCCACGCGTCGCTCTTCTCATCCTCTACAATTCTATCTAAGTTTTGTGGTGAGTATTCCATTCATCTCTGCCCAGTTTTCGAATTTCCCCACTGTTACACGTTTTTGGGAAGTTAGTGTTGAAATCTTGTGATTTTGGGTGTTTAGGGATACTCCAACATGGATTCTAAGTGAGTTCTATCCCTAATTCATATGGGCTGAGGTAAGAAGTGCTCAAACCCTTGTGATTTGTCATTTTTATGAGCCCTAGGTTGATGTATGTATGTCATATTGGTTATGTTAGTGCATTTGATGGTTTTGGTGCACAATTGGGAGATTGGTGTTGCTTGAGGAGCTTTGGTGAGGCTTGGGGATAAGGTTGGTGGAGACTTTCAAAGAAGAGGCTCAATTGATTTGGCTACAAGAGGTACGGTTTAAGTTTCATTTAAGTACCGTGTGGTGTGATGAGAATTCCTAGGCTAGATGCCCCTAGGATTAAGTTTGGATTGCGTAAATGGTTGATGCTAATATGCATAGTTGGTATGTAATGTGAATTGATGATTGGGTTGAGAATTGTGTGGCCTTGTATGCTTGGTGTATTGAAAATTTGATGTATTGGGTAATGAGTATTAATTTGTGGTTTATGTATTTAAATTGTGAAATTGGGCCGGAGGCCGTAAATTTTGGGCCGGAGGCCGGAAAGAGGTAAGGGAGGTAAGTTGATGTGTGCATTGTATGATGACACAAGTGATTGGATGAATTTCATATAATGAATATGAATGATTGGGTTGGTTATTGAATAATGAGGTTTGAGGAGTTGAAGTGTGGAAATTGGTAATTTTGGGTGAAATAGTATAGATGAGGTATGTTTGATTTTGGTTGAGATATATTATGTGGTCATATATGTGAGTATGATTATTGATGCCTTGATGGTATGATAATGCATGAGAGATATGTATGTTGTGATATACGCTTGAGAAATGATTAAGGTTGATTTGGGGGTGAAACCACGTGATAGTGAGTATGATATTGGTTATGTATAATGATGGTTGATTGGAAATAGTATAGTTGGAAATTGGGATGAGGAAGGATGTATGACATGTTGATATGTTTGTAATTTAGCCATTTGCTTGAAATGGGTAAAGATGATTTATATGATGGTTTTGTGAATTGTGGTAAGGTGTTAATGTATGAGTTGAGGAGGCTTGATGTTGATTTTGGTATATTTTGATTGGTTTCATAAAGGGTTGAAATTGGCATGTTTTGGTTGATTTTGAAAAGAGTTGAAAATGGCTTGTTTTGAAAATGGCACTTTGTGGTTTTATATGAAAACATGGTTTTTGGGCATACTTTAACGGGACATAACTTGGACTACGGATCTTTGTTTTGTGCCAAATCTGTTTAGAAATGAAATTGGATCCGGGATGTCCATGCCGTTCGAAGAACGGGTGAAAAACGATTTAAAATGAGGAAGTTATGTCCGTCGGAAGATTGGGGGTTGAAGTTGTGAATTCTGCAGTTTTTAACTTAGAAAATTTTTAGCAGAATAATCCCTTGCGCGTGTGCGCACTTGGCGCGTACGCGCCGATCTTCCAGAAAACGCCATCCACGCGTGCGCGTGATGTGCGCGGGCGCGCCGATAGTGCTGCACCCAATGCCCAGCCATTTTCCAGAGAGTTGTGCCAGAACTGTGCCAGCTTTGTGCCTGGGGCACGAGAGTATCCACGCGTACGCGTGGTTGACGCGTGCGCGTCGATTTGGCAAATTTTTAATCCACGCGTTAGCGTGCATGACGCTTGCGCGTCGATGAGTTTTTAAGGACATCCACGCGTGCGCGTGGAGTACGCGTACGCGTGGCATTGTTTTCATGCCAAAGTTGATATTTGAGTTTTAAAAGCCAAATCTCATACTTCTAAGTCTCCGATCTCACCACTTATATCCTAAATCATTATGATATGCCTAGCTATTAGAAAGGGGCTAGTGAATGAGGTAACTTGCGAGTGAAGCAAAGGGAAAATGAATAATCAATGAGGATCATTGATGATTACATGAGATATGGAGGATGGTGGTGGAAGTGCTTGTTATGCCATTGGCCGAGGGGCCGTAATTGTTTATGAATTGGCTGGTTCTGGATTGAACCGTGAGCCGGAATAGCTGTGTATGCTATGAATATTGGCTGGTTATGGATTTAACCGTGAGCCGGATGGCTGATATGGATGTTGATCCATGGATGAGAATTCATGCATGTTTATGCTGAATTATTGATAATTGTGATTTGCACTTCCACTATCTGAGATGCGAGTTTCCCTGGGTAGTAGCAGTGGCTAGTCCACTTGCTCCGGGTGTGAGACGGAAAAGGATGTTTATGATAAATGGGTTTAATTATGGAGTTTTGAATGAATGTATTTGTGATACCTGGGTAGTAGTAAGGGTTGTGGTTCGTCCCACTTGCTCTAGGTTAATGTTTGAGATTTGATAACAATAAGGATTGATAATTTGAATTGAGATTGAATGAATATATGCTTAAGATACCTGGGCAGTAGCAAGGGTTGTGGTTCGTCCCGCTTGCTCCGGGTTAATGCTTGAGATACCTGGGCAGTAGCAAGGGTTGTGGTTTGTCCCACTTGCTCCAGGTCAGAGATTGTGACGCCTGGGTAGTAGCCGCAGTAGTGGTTGTTCCACTGGCTCCAGGTTGAGCTGTTAAACACCCGCCTGGGTAGTAGCCGCAGTAGTGGTTGTTCCACTGGCTCTGGGCTGAGCGGGTAGTAGCAAGGGGGTTGTAGCTCAAACCTACTTGCTCCGCGAGGGGTGTTTCTGTCCATGGTTAGCTACCAGGACGTGTCGGGTTGGCTATATAACCGACAGATGATATCATCAGCCATAGGGCAGGCATACATCATTTGCATATGTTTGAATTGTTTGGGTTTGCCTATTTTTTTGGATTTCTATATCATATATGCTATGTTACCTGATTATATGCTACTTGTTCTACTTGTACCTTATTTGTGTATTACTTGTCTGTATTGCTTGTGTTTGTACAACTGAGAGATCCCTCATGATGGTGTTGGTGGATGTTGGGGGCTGTTCTTGATGAGATGAATTGAGAATGCGATTGCATAATGATGATGATTTTTGAATGAGATCATTTGAGCCCCCCTGGGTAGACGCAGTGATGTGATTTCACTAGCTCCAGGCGAGGGTATGATGTATTGATATAGAGTTGCTGAGGCAGAACAACTGATGATGGTTTTGCTTATGATTCTGAGTCTAATTCGTGGAAGAATCAGCGAGTTGGGAAACATGTGTAACATGAACTAGATTTAGTATCCCCTTACGACAGATGCCTATTTATGGATTAGTGAGAATCTAGGCTGGATACTTGGTGAGAAGGAGTTTAGGATGCTTAGTGAGTTTTTATTGCAGTGCATTGTATTTATTTGGCACTTTTACCGTACTGGGAACCCATGGGCCCGGGGTTCTCATTCCGTATATATCTCTTGTTTTTCAGATACAGGTCCAAGTGCTCAGAAGTGAGCTGTGGTACGTCTGAGAGACGGCGAAGATCTTTATTTTCTCTACTTTGTGTTTTGCTTAGAATCTCTCCATCTTTGTTTTGAAAAGATTATATTATGTATTGAACTCTTTTGGAACTTGCCTATAGAGGCTCTTATGTTTCCTTTGGGAGAGATTAGGATATACTGTTGTCAGTTACTTTCATACTGTACCCTAGCCGGCCTAAACTTCGCGGGTCGCGACTAGTGGCTATTACTTATGTTATATATATCTATCTGTTATCTATCTCTTAATCTCCTTTATGCCTTGTCCGTATATCGCTTTCGGCTTCACAGTTTAACTTTTCGTTGTCGAAACGTGAGTGATACGTCTTCGCGATTTTATTTCTACTCTTTTCAGGCTTCTCGATTAATACTCCTTTCGAAATTAACTATATTTATATATTAAAAATCCACCTGAGAGTCGTACCACCGTAATATCATTGACTTATGACTCGAGCATAAGGATTTGGATATTAGGGTGTTACAAAAATCCTAACGTCAAAATGGCGCCGTTGCCGGGGAATTGCAAACGTGTGCCTTATTATTGGTTACTGTAAATATTTTATTTTTGCTTGTTTATTTGTTTTTATTTTTGCTTTTTCGTAAATTAAGAGGTTATTGGTTTTTATTTTAAAATTTTTATCTTATCTTATCTTATTTCAAAAAAATCAAATTTCAAAATTCAATATTAAAATTTATTTTACAAAATTTCAAAATTCAAAGTTTCAAAAAAAATTTTAAAATAACCTTTTAATTTCAATTTGTTTTTATTTTTGTTTTTAATTTTTGTTTGCTACTATGAACTCTCACCCCTTTGGCTATGAGTCTAGTTACAATTATGTTGCAGGAAGAAGAAATTACAATGAGAACAGGCATCAAGGTTGGAACAATCAAACATGGGAGGAGCCACAAGGATTTGATTAACCCTCATGGCAACAACCACCTCCAATGAACTATTAACAACCACCACTATATGCCTATAAACCCTCTCCTCAACACAACTTTGAACCACCACACTCACAAGCCAACTACCACCATTCACCTCCATATGACCCTAACCCTCAACCACCATACCAACCACCTTATGAGCCATATGAACCATATATAGAACCACCCCAATTCCAACCCAATTACTCACAAAAACCACCACTTCAATATTCACCATCTCCATATCCGTCAATCCAAGAGCACTATGATCCTATTTATGAAAGCCAAATGCATCAAGAGACAAAGGATCGTCTCAAGGAAACAGTGGATCGATTTCAGGCAACCATTCATCAATTGGGGCAAGCAATAATGAGTCAATTAGCTTCCCGACGTTCGGATACTCAAGGAACCCCCATGGCTTCATGTGGACAATCTAATGAAGAACGTAGTATGAAGGAGATACTAGAAACTCCAGTGAATAGTACGGAGCATGACTTTGTACTGGAACAAGTAGAGGAAGCCGAAATTATTGAAGAAGAAGAATTGGTTGAAGACTTAGGAGATGCTGAACATCCATGGGAAAGTCAAAACATAAAACCTCCTTCCAAGGTATTTGAAATTGATGTTGAGGAGGGTGTACAACCTCCAAGGCATATCACAGTTGAAGACTTGGAAGAGGTTGATCAAGAGATGGAGATTCAAGAAGAAGAAGCACAACCTCCCATGCCCTTGGAAAGCAATGAAGAGAAGATTGAATTAGAAGAAAGCTACAAAGAGGAAGAGGTTAAAATTAAAGAAGCTTGCAAAGAGGTGGTAATTATCAGAGAAGAGCACAGGGGAGTGGAGCTTGCAATTTCATTAAAAATACCTCCCCCTAAGTTGCCATCATCCTTCACAAAATTCAAGTGGGTAAAATTCATATCCCTTAGCTTTCTAATTCCACTTGAATATGGGCTACTGGAGACGGATGGTCAACTTAGAGCTCTTTATGGCATTAAGAGTAAGAGGAAGATGGTCAGTGGTAAGAATTGTCCTGCAAGGTTCATCATGGTTGGAAGCTCAAAGTTTAAATGCAAAGGTTGGTGTAAAGCTCAACTGAATGGGTCTAGGAAGTTGTTTGGCCGCTTACGTGAGAATTCAGATTGCTTGCCACCCGGATGGAACAATATTGCTAAACCAAAAGACGGGTGCAAAGGCAAGGTCTGGGACCCCAGAATCCATTCTACCAATCACTACTCTTGGGGCCTTGTCACTTGCTTCAACTTGCTTGAAGGCTTTCTGCGCCTAGTTTGGGATCCCGGAGGCTATTGGAAGTACAAACATTGGTGGGGATTCCTGGATCAATACAAGTACAAGCCACCCTAGCAGGAAGCTCATCAAATGTCCAACTTAAGGACTATAACTAAAAGTGCTAGGTGGAAGACAACCCACCATGGTATGGTCGTTCATTTTGCAATTTTAATTTTGTTTAGTTTTGTTTGTTTTTGAAATTCATTTTATTTTATTGAACCTGGAATCATGCATAGCATTCACATTAAGCATTGCATTTGCATCTGCATATTGCATTAAGAAAAAAGGAAAACACGCACACGATGCGGCAGCGTCGCTGACGCGTCCGTGTCACTAGTGCATTGGGAGGAAAAGAATCGAACAGAAAGTCACACTGGAGCGTGGCTGGAGGCGTGCCAGTGGCACAAATCGTCCCACGTGACCGCGTCGCTGACGCGATTGCGTCACATGGGAATAATGGCCTCCCACGCGACCGCGTGCCCTGGATTTCGACGTAAAAGGGTGCACAACCAATTATTGTGCTAGAGTGGTGCTGGATTGGTGCTGAATGCACAATTCTACCCACGTGGCCA
This sequence comes from Arachis stenosperma, assembly GCF_014773155.1. Lineage (NCBI taxonomy): Eukaryota > Viridiplantae > Streptophyta > Magnoliopsida > Fabales > Fabaceae > Arachis > Arachis stenosperma. The sequence continues at coordinate 31,889,442 of NC_080382.1, read as the reverse complement.
CGTGACCCACGCGACCGCGTTACATTCTTCTAAAGCCCACTCACGCGATCGCATGCCCCATGCGATCGCGTCACTTAAAATTTGGCACTAATAATAATTTGAACAGAGAGTTGTGCGAGCGCGAGGCTGCCCTCGCGCCAGTAGCATGAATTGTGTCACGCGACCACGTGATCAACGCAACCGCGTCAATCAGTATCAGCGCAAGTCGCTCGACCGCGTGACCCACGCATCCGCGTCACCTGACCTTATTGCGCACCATGCGGCCGTGTCACCCACGCGACCGCGTCACAAACGTCGCACACCTTAACCTAATATACCAAAATATTTTATCTTTTCTTCCCCAATCCTAATTTTTCCTCCCTCCTTTCTTGCTTACTTCTTCTTCCCTTCTTTCCCTTCTCATTCTTTTTATCTTTCATTGCATACTTTCATTCATTGCATTATTTTTATTGGTGTTGGAATTTTTTTTTGGGTCATTATTTTTATGTTGCTTCTGTATTGTTTGGGATTTGTTTAAACAATTATATATTATTTTTATGGGTTACTTGCATGTTCTAATTAATATTTTCCATTCCCTATTTAATATGCATGCTTTGTGTTTGTGAAAACGCCTATATGGCATTTTGCACTATTCTTGGATTTCTTTTAAATCTACTACTTTAAATGCCTGCTTTTCACATAACCCCTTTTCTATCTTATTATTTAAATATAATTGTTTTTACAAACATATTATTAATTTGAGAGAATTGGTAATCTAATTTGGACATTGAATGCTTGACCTATGCTACTCATGCCCTTTGCCGGCATGCAAATAAACACCGTGCATTCAATTTTCCTCACATGCGCTTGCTATATTTTCACTATTGATTTGCCACATGTAGTCATGACCATGTGTTCACATCATTATCCATACATGTGCATTGATTACCACCTTTCCTGTTCTTCTCCTTGCTATAAACCTTGAATGCTGATGTCTTTTCTCGCTTCTTTTCAGGATGGCCACCAAGAAAGGTAAAGAGAAAGCTACTCCCATACCACTGGCAAGGAAAGGAACAAAAAGAGCACGAGCTGCGGAGCCATCCGCCCACCTGTACTTCTCAGCATGCACCGATACTTCTCAGCATGCACCGAGGACGGTGCAATCTTTAAGTGGGGGGGGGGGGGGTCGATACCGATCTCCGCGGGTCAGTTAGTCTCTTCTTAACACCAATTTTTGTTTTTCATTGTTGCATTTGCATGTTTGATTGCATGTCTGTTTTATTTGTGCATATTTTACCACTTGGTTGAAGTAATATTTTCTTTTTCAAGAAAACTTTTTATAATATTTCACTAATTTAAATTAAAAATTTTTTTTTAAAAAAACTTGTATGAAGAAATATTATTTTGGAACATGGTTTGAAGCTTGAACACACAAAACCAGTGAGATTTTGAGCCTATTTGATTGGTTGCATTCTATCAACCAATATTTTATTTTTGGTGTGTGTTTTTCTCTCTAAAATTGTGATCTTTGTCTTGCTCAATTCTATATTTCCATTATTTGATGTATACATGCACTTATATGATTGAGGCCTTGTTTCACTGAGCTTACATACCCATATGGCCTTACCTTTTATTATCCCTTGCAAACCAGTGTTGAGCCTATTTTACCCCTTTGTTCTTTACTTTAGCTCATCACTAACTCTAAGCGAAAAACAATAATGTCCTTAATTTGAATCCTTGATTAGCTTAGACTAGTGAAAGTACTCATGAATTAAGTGTGGGGAAAGTGGGTTTAGAAACATTTGGTTTTGGAATTGAGTATGTTAGATTTTCTGTGAAAATGTGAAAAATGTTAAGAACATGTTTACGCATTCAATACTTTCATCATATGAATTAAGAAAAATAAAAAAATAATATGAAAAAAAGGAAGAAAAAAAAAGAGAAGAAAAAGAGCAAATAATAAAAGGGGACAAAATGCCCCAAAGTAAGTGTTGGTATCGATGCATATGTATTTTACTCAAAACTTGGAATGCATAAATATGTAGTAAACGCAGTTAATGGGTAGTTATTGATTTTATATTACATGGATTGTCCTAAGTTAGGTGAAAAGTTTATGTTAATTAAGGATTCAGATTTTAGTCCACTTGGCCAAATACAATCCTACATTGACCCTAACCCCATTACAACCCTTAAAAGACCTATTGATTTGTGTATTGGTGCATTAAAATTTTGTTGATTGTTAGATAAAGAGCAAGCTATAGAAAGCAAGATTAGTAGAGAATTAAGAGAATTGACCCTAGACACTTGAGAGTTATAATGATATACACTACCAGTAAGGGTTCAGTGCTCAATTCTATGTTCCCTGCTTTCATGAGCTATCTTTTTCTTGCAAGTTATTTGTATTGTATTTTGTGATTTGAATTAGTGAAATCCATTTCATACTTGTTCTTGAAAGAATTATTTGCTTTTTCACCAAATAGGTAGAATCATCTTTGCATGTAGTTGCATTCACATTCATAGGTTGCATTGCATGAATCTTGCCTTTCCTTACTCATTTATTTGGTCTCCTTGAGTTTAGCATGAGGACATGCTAATGTTTAAGTGTGGGGAGGTTGATAAACCACTATTTTATGGTTTACAATGTGTTTAATTATGTGGTTTTATCATGATCTTTACCCACTTATTCATATATTCAGTATGTATTTATATTTCCTTCCTAAAATTATTACATGATTGAAAACATGCTTCTTTGGTCTTAATTTAGCTAATCTTAATTCTCTCTTATTACTATTCGATGTCTTGATCTGTGTGTTAAGTGTTTCAGGCTTCATAGGGCAGGAATGGATTAGAGGATGAAGAGGAAGTGTGCAAAAATAGAAGGAACACAAGTAATCAAGGAGGTGACCAGCGAGAAGTCACGCGGTCGCATGGCTCACGCGACCGCGTGAAATGGAAGAAATCGGAGTGACGCGATCGCGTGCCTGACACGACCACGCGGATTGGAAGCTGCATATACGACGTGAATGCGTGGACGACGCGGACACGTGATACAAAAAACGCTGAGTGACGCGGTCGCGTGGACGACATGGACGCGTGACATGCGCGATCTGCAGAATTACAAAAGTCGTTGGCAGAGATTCTGGGCCGCATTTCAACCCAGTTTTCGGCCCAGAAACACAGATTAAAGTCAGGGAACTTGCAGAGACTCTTCAAGCTTTTCATAATTCCCTTTCCATGATTTAGATCTAGTTTGGAGAGAGGTTCTCTCCTCTCTCTTTAGGATTTAGGATTTAGGACTTCTCTTAGTTTTAGGAGTAATTCTCGATCCCAGGTTCAATGTTCTTTTACGTTATATTTATTTCCTATTTTCAGATACTTTATTGCTTGTATTAGTTATGTTGCCTATTTGGCCTATGCCACTTTCATGATGATTTTCTTATTTAATGATATTTGAGGTATTTCAATTTATGATTGTTCCTTTTTATTATCCCCAATCTGAAGACAATTTTTATTCCAGTAGATACAATTTCCTTTCCTTTTGGTCTTGGTTAAGAAATCAGTAACTCAGGAGTTATCTTAGCTCAACATAATTGATAACTGTTATCTTTGCTAATTGGATAGAACTTCAATAATCCCAACCTTTTCTTAGGAAATACATAGGATTCGAAGGTCAACTAATTAGTCCCTTGACTTTCCTTTGCTTTAGTAAAGGTTAACTAAATGGAATTAAGATTCAACTTTCATTATTATTGATAAGAATAACTAAGTCTGGATTTCCAATTTCTCCTACCTTACCAAAAGTTTGCTTTACAGTATTTATTTATTCTAATTGCTATTTAAATTAATTGCCATATTCACTCCTCACTCTTAAAACCCTAAATTTACAATCTCCATAACCAATAATAAGAACATACTTCCCTGCAATTCCTTGAGAAGACGACCCGAGGTTTGAATACTCAGTTATCAATTTCAAAGGGGTTTGTTACTTGTGACAACCAAACTTTTGTACGAAGGGATTTTTGTTAGTTTAGAAGCTATATCTACAACGCAAATATTTTTATATAATTCTATACTAGCAAAAATCCTAACGTCAATTATCCTTTGCTTTACGGCATGAAGTAAGGCTTAGAGTGATAGGGCATTACAAAAAGGGCTTATGATTCTGAGAGAGATTATTAAAAAAAGTCCATGAGAAAAAAGTCATAGAAAAGACAAAATAGTTTTTGATTCGGTTTTAGTTTTTGTTGTTGGTATTTTTATTTAGCCTGGGAGATTTCATTTGTTTTGGCATTTGGTTATGAAGCATGGAATTGTTGTTTCATGTGCCTTGGCATATAACCCATTTGGTTCGTTTGTCTTTGTCTTGGTCTTAGAATTGGTGATTGTAATCTTGAAACTAATATAGTAAAAATTCTATCATTATTGTGGTAGATACTGGACTTAGACCTCATTGCACTTTGAGGTTGAACCAAGATACATGCTGGTGTCTTTCACTCTACCTTTTCCTCTTTTATTTCTACTGTACTAAACAGAAAAATCTTCTACTTGCTAAGTTATGTGTTTTAATTTGAAAAGAGTGCCTTGATTCAAACCTCCCTTTCTAAAGGCCTATGAAACCTTCAATTGGCATCAAAGCTTAAGCTCTAGGAGTCAAACTTAAAAATTTGGAGAAAAGATCCATGGTGATCAATTGAGTCCCTTTTAACCTAATCGAAGGTTAATCCTAACACAGTTTGTCCTATTTCAGTGGAACTAATTATACCTATTAGATAGAGAGAATGAGGATATTCATTCATACAACAAATTACAATCTTTGAAAGATCATCATGAATGGACCAAATCTTCTAAGAAAACTAACACCCAAAGGACAAGTTGTTTTTAAGGAAGATGGAGAATGGACAGAAGATGAGAAGAAAAAGAAGGAGTTAAATGTCAAGGCAGTAAGCATGATGTATTGTACTATAAGCTTCGAAGAATATAGAAAGGTCTCTGGATACAAAACAACAAAGGAAATATGGAGAAGCTTCAAGTAGCCCATGAAAAAAAACAAGATGAGCGAAACCATAATTGATATGCTAATGAAATATTATGAATTATTTTTCATGAAAAAAGAAGAATTATAGACGAAATGTTTGAGAGATTCTTAATCACAATCAATGGTCTCGATGAATTTGGAAAACAATTCATGGAAAAGGAGCTAGTAAAAAAATTTTTAAGCCTCACCAACCAGAGGGAGATGATGAGCAAAAATTAAAGCTCATGGATACCCACAAGTACACCGGATCGTTCAAATAAAACCACGGTGAGTGGATATTGTTTCCACGAGGATTAAAGAATTGAGCAAGCAATTATTAGGTTAAACTCCTAATTAGATTAATAAAACCTGATTTGAAGAAGGCAAGATTGTGTCTTGCTGAGAGCTTGAGAACCTTGAGTGCTTGAATACTTGAATGCTTACGGACAGATAGCTTGAATGTTGATTTGAGAGAAGACAGAGATGGTGAGAGTCAAGAGCTTCAGAGATGCTTATGCTTTTAGAAAATCAAACCTTGTTTTCTTATTTTGAAGATGCAAAGATCTTTCCCGACAAATCATTAGTAACTGATTTCCAATTCCTTATTTCTTAGTTTCTCAAGCTTTAATTAGTCATCAATTAATTAATCAAGAGATTAAGCACAAAAACTGATTTTAGATTCAAAGAAGATTTAAAAGTAGTCATTAGGTCGAATTATATGTCATGTATTCAAGCTAGTCATGTCCAGTTAAACCTTAAAAGAAAACATCATTTTCTAAAGTTGTTCTAATCTGAGTTATATGTCATTTATTCAAAATTATAGTGATTGAAAACTATATATGTGTTGCACAATAATTGAACCACTATTCCTAGCCGAATTCAAAGACTCATGTGAAAGAGTTTTCAAGCTTAAATTTCAATATCAAAATTTTCAATTATAATAAAAGAATTCAAAAGAGATTAGCATACGTTTTGATAATACTAATCCGAATGAAGAACAAATAATTCAATCATGAAATAGATCAATATAAAACTTCAAAATAAAATAAACATAGATTAATAACCCATACAGAGTTTCTAACCCTTTAACAAAGGATTACTTACCCATGGCAAAGTAAAAGAAAACAAAACAAAAGAAAAAAGGGAGAGAGACACGTGAGGGATCCGAAGATCCTTCCCCTGGATACCTTCTCTTGTGAATAAGGTTCACTTATTTATATCCTAAATTCTAGAATTCAAATTCAAAACTAATCCTAATCTTATCCTTCGGAGAGAAAGATAAGATGACTACTTACTTCAAATCCAAATCAAAACAGTAATTCAAATCTAATCTAGAAATAAATCTTAACAACCAAGTCTTTTATGTTTCTAGAGAAAATCAATAACTAATCTTCTGGAATCTTCAATGTCTTGGATGTGATTAAGGCTTCTAATGATATGGATAATAAATCTTGGGCCATAATTGTTGCTTCCTGAGAGTTGTAATTGTCTTTAAGCTAGGCTTGCATGAATATTGCATACTTAGGATTTAGAAATTTTCAAAAACCCGAATCGTTTTTTTATTTATATGACATGAAGGCATTTTACTTCTTATTTCGGTTAGGGAAAAGATCTTTTGTAGGCTTTTGACTCTTAGTGCTTTGTCATAAGGCAACTCTTAACGGACTTTCAATCGATAATCTCAGGCCAGTTGGCCCAAGTTACCAGGTGATAATGCACCCCTCGGATCTAATTATTCAAGTCTTTCCTTAACACAATCACACCACAAGCACATAATTAGGGTTTTGTCTTAGAAATTGATGCCCAGAGCCTCTTTGGACTTCTTAATATTTTGTCTTAAGGTAAATCTTTAAGTGAACTTTCAATCGATAATCCAGGTCCAATTGGCCCAAGTTATCGGGTGTTAAAGCACCCCTCAGATTTACTAGCCCAAGCCAATCCTTAAAACAAAAACATCACAGGCATATAACTGGGCCCTAATTATTGCTGCTCAGAGCCATGTAATCTTTTGATTACTTTGATCCTTCCACACTTTATCTTTTTTTTTTAATTTGAATTTGAAACTGCTTCAAGTAATTGATGATGATCAAATTCTCATAACACTTCTTTAAATTTTGTTCTTGAAGATTCTTTTTTCATTTTCTCAAGTTTCAGATTTTCAAATTCTTCAAATGTAATCACCTCTTTTAAGCACCACCACTTTCATCTGAATTTATTATTCAAACTTTTTATGAAGAAATCCTCCATGTAAAGTGATTGCTACAGGAACAAGCATTCAAATTTTAAGTTTTAAAGAAAAAGAGAAACAAAATATGCAATGCATGCATGAAAAGGAAAAAAATAAACAAAAAAGAAAAATAAGAAAAAAATTGCTAACCACTAGAATATAGAATTCATCTTACCCTAATCTTACCTTTTACTTGTTCATTATTACTGTCTTTTTTGTTCTTCATTATCTAGAGGCTCATGATGTTACCGACACCAAACTTAAGGACTTACACCGAACATAGAATTTAACAAAGTTTAGCAATAAATGGTGTAAATTGATGAGCAGATATTTTATACGCTTTTTGGGGGTAATTTCATGTAGTTTTTAGTATGTTTTAGTTAGTTTTTAGTATATTTTTATTAGTTTTTAGGCAAAATTCGTATTTCTGGACTTTACTATGAGTTTGTGTGTTTTTCTGTGATTTCAGGTATTTTCTGGCTGAAATTGAAGGATCTGAGCAAAAATTTGATTCAGGCTGAAAAAGGACTGCTGATGCTGTTGGATTCTGACCTCCCTGCACTCGGAATAGATTTTCTGGAGCTACAAGAGTCCAATTGGTGCTCTCTCAATTGCGCTGGAAAATAGACATCCAGGACTTTCCAGTAATATATAATAGTCCATACTTTGCTCGAAGATAAACGACGTAAACTGGCGTTTGACGCCAATTCCATGTTTTATTCTGGCGTTAAACGCCAGAAATAGGTTGTTTCTATTTTCTATTCAAACACACTTGTTTCTATCCAAGATATTCATTCACACTTCAATATGACGAATGTGATGATCCGTGACACTCATCATCATTCTCAACCTATGAACGCGTGCCTGACAACCACCCCGTTCTACCTTAGACTGAATGAGTATCTCTTAGATCCCTTAATTAGAGTCTTCGTGGTATAAGCTAGAATCCATTGGCAGCATTCTTGAAAATCCAGAAAGTCTAAACCTTGTCTGTGGTATTCCGAGTAGGATTCAGGGATTGGATGACTATGACGAGCTTCAAACTCACAAGGGATGGGCGTAGTGACAGACGCAAAAGGATCGATGGATCTTATTCCAACATGAGTGAGAACTAACAGATGATTAGTCGTGCGGTGACAGCGCACCTGGACCATTTTCACTGAGAGGATGAATGGTAGCCATTGACAACGGTGACCCACCAAACATACAGCTTGCCATGGGAGGGAACTTGCGTGCGTGAAGACGAAGCCAGGAAGAAAGCAGAGATTTAGAAGACAAAGCATCTCCAAAACTCCAACATATTCTCCATTACTGCATAACAAGTATTTATTTCATGCTCTTTTGTTGGTTTGCAAGTCAACTGATAATTATAATTGATATCCTGACTAAGAGTTACAAGATAACCATAACTTGCTTCAAGCCAACAATCTCCATGGGATCGACCCTTACTCACGTAAGGTATTACTTGGACGACCCAGTGCACTTGCTGGTTAGTTGTGCGAAGTTGTGAAGAATTGTGATTTCCAATTTTGTGAACCGTAAGTCATAAAAAGAATATACATGTATGAGAAAAAAAGGGGATAAGATAAATGCAACTATCAGTGGAGGAACACGAAAAAAATTTTTTTTTTGATGCAAAAGAAAAGAAAAAAGAAAAACAAGAGTAGAAACATTTAAAGAAGACAAAAAAAATAAAAGGAAGGAAAAAGTGAAAACTGATTTTTTAATTTTAAAATCTCTGGATATTCCTTTCATTTTTTTTGGAAGTTTAAAACTTAAGAACAAAAAACAAGAATTTAAAAAAACATAGTTTAAAATCGTTTTGAAGAAGATGCATGTGATGACTTTTTTAAAAAAAATTATTTTACTAGGTTGAAATTAAAGAACATAGAACAGGATTGAAAAACATTTTTTGAAAAACTATTTTGAAAAAGTACAAGAAGAAGAATGCAAATATGAGATACTTAATTAGAACAGAAAAGATGAAGAATTTTTCTTTTTCCTCTAATTAATTAAAAGAAAAGACTTTAATGGAAAAAAAAGGGGAAAGACACTCTCTGATTGGATTTCTTCCCACAGCTTAATTATCTCTTTGTAAATAACATCCTTTGTTGGATTAAGCGTTCTTTGTATTTGCACTACAGGTTTAGACTCTTCTTCCTGTGAGATTTTATATATGCACATGGTAGGGCTTATTCCCTTGGTAATGTTTGAGAATGTCTTTTTTCTTGAACAAGTGCCTGCTGGCTTGTTTCCTTTTCCTCCTTGATTTGTTGGGGTGATTTAGTTAGAGCCATTTTATTGAGCACTTTTTGGCTTAATAGATTAGCCAAATTGCTTCATACAACTTCTTCTGAATTGCAAATATATGGGGCCCTTTACATGAATTGTGTTGCATTCTTTCGGAGGATTTCGCCTTTCTGCTAGGAGCTTGGCAACATGCTCTACTTATATCTCCAAGTTTTTAATGGAGATTTCTTAGTTTTTGAGGTGTGTTCTTATTTCTTACATGAAATCTTAGATTTGTTGAGATAGTCTTTCCATAGCGAGTTCAAGAGATGAAGGTTTTTGAAGGATTTGATATTCAACAATAAAATTCATTTGCTTGGTTGGCATGTTGAAATATTCTTGTCTTTGATTCTCCTAGTTAGAAATTGGATAATCCCTCCATTCAGGAAAAGATGAGTAATTAGAGGAGTATCCCAAGTGCTTACACTGCGTTTGTTCCACTTGTTTTGGAAAGAAGAAAAGTTGGCCCATCATACGTTCATTGTTTGCTAGAATTTTTTTAGGATATATAGCTCTATCATTCCTTGTATACTTAAACAAAAAAAATCAAACATACCTTGTGGAATAAAGAAAACTACAGAAAAAAAATTTAATCCAACTAAGCAAATACAAAGAAAAGAAAATAAAATAGGATTTAATTTTAGACAAGAATTAGACAAGAAAAAGAAAATAGAAGGAAAGAAAAACTCAAAAAGAAAAAAGAACGTGGAATAGAATATTAAAGAAACTAATAAAGGAAAATAACGTAAACAAGAAATTTTTTTAAATTTTTATCTTAATTTTTTTTCAAAATTGAGATAAACATACGTAAATAAAAAAATATTAAATATAAAAGGAAACAAGAAATGCGAAACAGAAAGCATGAACAAAGAAAATAAGAGGGAAAAAGTGAAAGACAAAGAAAAGAAAACAAAGAAACTAACAGTGAAATAAAGAAAAGTACGTAAACAAGATCTAAGTTAGGATTTAATTAGCCGTTATGTTGTCAATCTCAATTAAAGAATTGAGCAAGCAATTTGATGTGCAAAATTAGAACTCACACAACTTCACCGGCAAGTGCACCGGGTCGTCCAAGTAATACCTCAGGTGAGTGAGGGTCGATCCCACGAGAATTGTTGGATTGAGCAAGCAATAGTTATCTTGCTGTACTTAGTCAGGCGAATAGTAAAGAGAGTTATTGTTGTTGTTGGTGCATACAACAAGAAAGTAAAGAAAAGTAATTAAAGATTGGTAAAGAGATAATATATGGGAGCAGTTAAGGTCTCAGAGATGTTTATCTTTTTGGATCAATACTTCTTACTAAATATTTTAACAATGAATGATTCGTTCTATGGTAAACTGTAAGTAATTAAACTCCAATTCCTTGGCAATTTAATCTCCTGTGATTCTCATCAGAAGCCAAGGTCAGTGGTCATTCAATTCGAATGAGGGTGAAGCTCAGTATTCTAGTTTAGCTCCACAAAAACATCAATTACCCAAGCTAACAGGATTTTATGTCACATATTCCAATTAGTCCAGGTAATTCACAGTTTAGGAGATGTATTCTCAAGCTGTAGTTCAATACTATCCTGTCAGGGACTTGCAAGAACTCATGTAGAAAAAAGGGTCATACTTCCGTTCTACCCTAGTTTCAATTGAATTGAAGAACGAAAATATATCATAGAATGGAATCAAACATATATTAAAATAGAAAAGTAATAATATTAATCCATAAGAATAAGCAGAGCTCCTAACCTAAACCAAGAGGTTTAGTTGCTCATGATTTACAGAGAAAACAGAGAAGAAGATGTAAAGTAATGTGTCTCTCCCCTCTCAGGCGGCGTGTTCTTCAAGAAGAGGGAAGTCTCCTATTTATAGTAAAAACCTCTAAGACTAATCCTAGAATTCAAATTCAAAACTAAATCAAAACAAAAATCAAATCTAGATCTAAAAGATGTTAATTTAAATTTAAAAGTTACAAGGATGAGATAAGATAAGCTAAGGAGTGCTAAAATCTACTTTGGGGCCCACTTAGTGAGTGTTTGGGATGATGTCTGGCGTTCAACACTGGTCCCTGCTCCCTGGCTGTCGTTGAATGCCAATTTTGGGCGTTCAATTTGGGGGCTACTCCTTCTTGGGCGTTGGACGCCTAGGCTTGGCGTTTAACGCCAGATTTGGTAGTGAGTTTGGAAAAGAAGTCTAACGACCCAATTTTTGGTACGTCATAATCATACTAGAAACTGAGCGCTACCAACTTGTCTTCCTAATTATTATCTATTATTTATTATATGAGCCTGATTCGTTGTTAAAAGTGTAGTTATTTTGCGAAGTACTTTTTTTTTTAAAAACATTTGGATTAATAAACAGAATCATTTATAATCAACTTACAAATGATAACAAATAAAATAGTTATAAACAACCACACATAAATACATCACAAGCAGTTGGCAACATTTAGTGATACATCCTTTATTAGAGTATAGACTTTTAGTTAGAACACCCCTAGATATAGCTAGATAATAACTATATACATATATATACATACAACATCCCAGGCCCTGACCTGTTCAAGAAGTCCCTAAGCTGGCTGATGAATCCATATTTAATGATGATTTTTGGTTAGAATTGAATGGATTTCGTCACTTAAACTTGCACTTATTCCCTTGAATAGCATGCTTTTGAACTTTCCTCCCAATTTGTGCTTGATTATGAAAATATGCTCTTTTGTGCCCAATTTAATCTATTTTATTCCAATTGCCTTCCATTCGATGCCTTGATGTTGTTTGTGAGTGCTTTCAGGTGTATAAGGTAGGAATGGTTTGGAGAAAGTGGAAGAAGAGCATACAAAGTGGAGGAAACTTGAAGAATCAAAGGAGATGAGTTTAGAGACGTGTCCATGCGCACAACTACTTGTGCGTACGCACAGAAGCACAATCAGAGCGTGCGGATCATTTCGAGCGCGTCGCGCATCCAGCCAAGCATCGCCTAGTGTGCGTGCGCACAGCTTCTTGTGCGTACGCACAGGAAGGGATTTTTGCAAAGTGTGCGGACGCACACGCAGGTGTCCGCACATGACTTCATTAAAATGGCATGTGACTCGCGATTTTAATGCTTTGGAGTCCTATTTTTGAAGTTTTTTAGCTCATATTGGAAGCAAAATGAAGAATAACATAGCATATCATTAATATAGTTTAGGAGTAGTGGTAGGAAGTTTTTAGCTTTAGTTTTCTCTATGTTTTTCATCATCTCTATTAGGGTTTATCTTAGGGTTTTGAATTCAAGTACCATTTCCATTTTTGATCTTGGATTTTGCTAGCTTTTATTGTAAGTATTATCTTGTTATTACTCTTTATAGTTATATTTTGACTACTCTTTCTTCTAATTCAAGTTATAGTTCAATTTTACTTCTTTCTTGCAATTTCAATTTCTTGTTGATGAATTTGATGTTTGATGTTTGTTTCATGCTTTCTTGTGTTATTCTTGTTGATTGAGATCAATTATTGCTTTTAGTTTCAAGTCTTTTCTCATTTTTCCCATGTTTAAGGTTTTTGCCCACCAAGTGTTTGACAAAATGTCAAACATGGTTTTAGGCTAAATTTTGTCTCTTGGCTTAGGTAAAGTGAGCAATTGGGTTCCTAGAGTTGGAGTATCCAATATTTAGCGTCAATTCTTGGGTTGTTAGTTGTTCTTGTTCCTACTAACGCTAATTTGTTGCTAAGGTAATTAGTAAGCAATTTAAAATTTATGGGTTAAGAACACTTATGCTCATTTAACTTACTTTCCGATGTGAGGGTTGATCAAGTGAGACTAATCCATCACAATTGTCATAGTGGTGGTTCCAACAAGGAAAGGACCCTTAGCTCACTCCAAGCCAAGATTCTTTTTATGCTTTCAATATTTCATACACTACTATGTTAATCTCTTTTATACTTTACTTGTTTATATTACATAGTCGGTTCTTTTATTAGTTCAATCATCACAGTTTTGCATGTTCTTTTATTGCTTTATATGTTCATTTCTTCATTGACAACCCCTTGACCACTACAACTGGAATTGTACAGTCATCGCACTCAAGTGATTCCTTGGAAGACGACCCAGGAGTCAAATACTCTCGGTTTCGAATTAGTTTTGAATTGTGACACATCTTTTGAATTTCCAATTTCATGGTGAGAGTTGTTGCTGGTTTAGGCTATGCTACCAATGGATTGATGCTTTTTTTTTTTTGATTGATTCTAGATCAACAAAAAAATCCTCTCACACGTCACTGGCGCCCAGGCTTGCCTAGACTCTATACTCACCTAGTCCCTCTAAACTACTAAAGCGAGGAAAAGTACATTCTAAGTCTTCAAAACTCAAGTCAGGTAGAATGTCATAAAAAAATGGAACATTATCTACTACTCCTCTACATAATTAGATATTGGCATATGACGTCTATCTAGTAACTCATCAAGTAGTCAAATAACAGGAGTCTCGTACACAGGATTTAGGTTAAAGTTCACGTACAAACAGGGTGCAGACATTGGCTGGTCTCACAGTATACATATAAATAGAGAACGAGATTCACTCTAGACTAAGAAGACTACCTAGAGTGGAATTCTTTTTGCGAACGGTCGTCAGTAAACTACGAAAGGGTAATCATGCTTCAATTTGGAGGGGGAAGGTAGAGAGAAGGGGTAAGAACTGGGGAGTTCTTAGTAGGGCTGGGTTATTAGTTAAGTTCATTAATTCTATGTAGTTTGGCAGACGAATAATATAATATAGAGAAGCAGTAAATAGAAAATAGATAAATAGAAAAAACAGAAAACAAATCACAAATAGAAGAATACAAGAAAGTAAAACACAGACACATAAAACAGAATAGAAACAAGGAAAGCATACATTCATACAACAATCATAACAGAGGAAATGCACATCGAAGTATGATGCATGTCTGTCCTATGCAGGCCATGAGCTCACGTGTCGGTTTACACCCTGCAGCCCGACATTACCCAGGAACTAGTCCTAGATATGGCTTATTCACTGTAGGTGAACTTTGGCCTACAGAAATAGCACTCCCGTAACTGAACTTCGGCTTATAGGAATAGTCTAAACACAAAACAACAACTTTCTGTAGGTGAACTTCGGCCTACAGAAATGGCACCCCTGTAAGTGAACATCGGCTTATAGAAATGGCGCCCCTGTAAGTGAACTTCGGCTTACAGAAATTACAACTCTCAGTAGGTGAACCACGGCCTACAGGAAAATTACAGAAATTGCTTTTTCTGCATTATTTTATTATTATTTATTATTTTAGCATTAAATTTACGAAAATGATCCCTCTTTAACTTTTAACCTTTTAAATTCACTTTTTACCACCCGTAACTTTTAATATTTCTACTTTAACCACCCTAACTTTCAGAAATTACCAAATAACCCCCCAAACACCAAAATAATTACTTCCTTGCCCATTTATGGATCAAAAAGGTTTTCTTCATTGTTCTTCACCACACTCAAAGTGTTCTTCATGTTCTTCATAAATTCTTCAAATTCTTTCTCTATTTTCACCCGTTTTTCAATCTTTTCAACAACTGATTTTTACCATAATTCAAAATAAATTAGCAGCCACCAAAACCCCATATTTTATACTTGATTTTTATACAAATTGAACCCCCAATTTAGGGCCTATGGTTTCGTTTTTCCATCAGCCATGAAGAACACAAATTCAAAGTTGAATATCATCAAATTTCATCAAATTTTCACCAAAATTTCAACAAGAATCACTCATATAGACAATCAATTTCAAGCATAACCAAACCATATCATAATCACACAACTCAAACACAATTAATCAAGATTAATTTTACCAAACCCTACCTTGATTTGCTGCTCCAAATCAGGTTACTCTTTGAAGTGTTCTTAAAGCACTTTTTCCTCCTAAAACACATCAAGAACAACTTTGAATCCATAAAACCTCAACTAACCAAACCTTAATCAAAATGTTAGGAAGGGATTTCTCACCTTATACGTGCTAGCAATTGAAGATTCTTGGTTCACAAGTCAAGCTAAGCAAGAGATCTAAGGAAGAACATCTAGCATACACATGTTTAAGCATGTTTCTTTGAGAACCGAATTTAAAGGGGAAAGGAACATCCATATCACCTTATTTACAACCTTGATAAGCTACATGGTTGTGTAGAAGAAGAAGAGAGGATCATTTTGGTGAATTCAGAGTTTTGATTCGAGATTTGGTTCAGAAGAAATCAAGCTTTGAAGATTAAGTGCTCATGAAAGTTTCTCTCTTTTTCTCTCTTGAGAATTACGGCCACAAGGTGAAAATGAACCAGCCTTGTGGGTTTTGGGGGTGTAGGGTGAGTTGTGATTAGTTGGCTTGGAGGTGGATTAAAATAATATATTAAAATATCTTGGGTGTATAACTACTAAAACTAGTTATATCAGAACACTCGTAAAAACATCTCTAAAAATTCTTTTCTGTGCTATTAGCATAAATGATACTAGCAAAATATTTAATATGAGAATAGAACATATATGATGAGGCATTAGCATTGCTAAAGTCATCAAAGAGTGTTAGTGCTAAGCTGCACCAGTAAACTGTGAACCTGGTTAAACCGATTTTCTGTTTTTAACTAAAACAGACCAAGTAACCTTATAATATCATTCAAGCAGCTTCTAATACTAATATAATGATAATATTATAATATTATCTTTCTTCTCTCAAGAATCGAGTCCGGTTCGTCAAATAGAGACTATTTACGAAAACTAGAATCAAAACTCCTAATCGGTACGATTCAAAAACTAGGTTCTTCGTGATTGCATTGTCGAGCTTATCTTAAAAGAGGTTCTAGCTTAAAGATGACATAATGACAATGAGAATTAACATTCTTGATGATACAACAGAGGTGTTCTCTTACTGATCTTCCGAAGAAATCTGTGCCTTCAGAAAATATCTCGCGTACTCGAAAAATGGGGTTGTTACAAGAAGTATAAACTATCATATATCGTTGGAAAGCTACAGAAATTAGCTTTCTAACACCATTAAGACCGCATCACTTGGACCTCTGTTGCTCAATATATGCTCATTGGAATGCACGGAGGTCAGGATTGACAGCATCTGCTATCCTTTCTTCTTCTCTAAACAAGATTTTGCCAAACTTGCCCGAATTTCCCTAAAAATCATAAAAATAATACAAAAACTCAAAGTAGCTTCCAAAGATAAATATTGCACTGAAAAATATTAAAAATTAATAAAATTTAACTAAAAACAACTAGAAAATGCTATGGAAAAGGGTATAAGATACTCACGCATCACAATTATCAAATTAAATTCCTAATTAAATTAATATAACCTGGTTTAAAGGAGGCAAAATTATGTCTTGCTAACAGCTTGAGAACCTTGAGTGCTTGAATTCTTACAAACAGAGAGCTTGAATGTTGATTTGAGAGAAGACAATGATGGTGAGAGTCAAGGCTTGGGAGATGCTTATACTTTTAGAGAAATTAAACCTTGTTTACGTTTCTTGAAGTTTCAATGATCTTTTATGACAAATATTTAGTAACTGATTTTCAATACCTTAGCTCCTCAGTTTCTCAAGCACTAATTATTCGTCAATTAATTAATCAAGATATTAAGCACAAAAACTAATTTTACATTCAAATAAGATTTAAAGTAGTCCTTAAGTCGAATTATATGTCACGTATTCAAGCTAGTCCTGTCCGGTTAAACCTTAAAAGAAAACATAATTTTCAAAAGTTGTTCTAATCCAAATTATATGCAACGTATTAAAAATTAGAGTGATTAAAAATCATAAATGTCACAAATTCAAAGACTCATATGAAAGAGTTTTTAACCTTTAATTCCAATATCAAATTTTCCAATTATAATAAAAGAATTCAAAAGAGATTAACATAACTTTTGATTGAAGAACAAAGAACTCAATCAAGAAATAGATCAATGCAAACTTCAAAATAAAATAAATGTAGATTAATAACCCATAAAGAATTATTTGATTATTTATTAAATTGTATAAGAAAACATAAGGAATTTAATTGAACCCTAAGAAAATGAATAAGAAAAAGACCATAAAAATTGCTTAAGATGATATGTCATTAGGAGACAAAAGTGACTGGTGTACAAGAATTAAATGATCTTAACAAAATCACCTATGATGAGTTAAAAGTGAATCTACTAGCTTATGCAACTACTCATTTGAAGATGGAAAATAAGAAGAAAAATGTTGCTCTAAAATCAAAGATAGAAGCCAAATCTAATGATGAACTTCCCAACGACAAGGAGATCGCATCCTTTACCGAGAGGCTAAGTAGAATCATGAGATACAAAGGCAGAAAATAGGTTTTTCATCATCCAAAGAGGACAAGAATGAGAACAACAAGCTAAAATTGTCACTATGGCAAAGAACCAGGAGACTTCAAATTCGAATGTCCTTTATTGAAAAGAAAGGAAGAAACCAAAAAGAAAAAGAAAAAAGTTCTGATGGCCTCCTGGGAATATTTAGAAAATTATTCATCTGAAGATATTGAGGAAGAACAAAGAGCAAACATCTGTCTTATAGAAAGGATAAAGAAACCAATGATGAGGTAAATTTTTTTACTACACTACTGAAAAATTATATGCTATTAGAGGTGTTCGTAGTGCGATTTGGTTTGATTATTTAAGAAAAAGTTATCCAATCTAATTTTATATTAATTCTTTGGTTCAGTTTGGTTCAGTTTTTTTGGTTTTCCAATTAATCTCAAGCTAGTCCTGTCCGGTTAAACCTTAAAAGAAAACATAATTTTCAAAAGGTGTTCTAATCCAAATTATATGCAACGTATTCAAAATTAGAGTGATTAAAATTCATAAATGTCACGAATTCAAAGACTCATGTGAAAGAGTTTTCAACCTTTAATTCCAATATCAAATTTTCCAATTATAATAAAAGAATTCAAAAGAGATTAACATCACTTTTGATTGAAGAACAAAGAACTCAATCAAGAAATAGATCAATGCAAACTTTAAAATAAAATAAATGTAGATTAATAACCCATAAAGAATTATTTGATTATTTATTAAATTGTATAAGAAAACATAAGGAATTTAATTGAACCCTAAGAAAATGAATAAGAAAAAACCATAAAAATTGCTTAAGATGATATGTCATTAGGAGACAAAAGTGACTGGTGTATAAGAATTAAATGATCTTAATAAAATCACCTATGATGAGTTAAAAGTGAAGCTACTAGCTTATGCAACTACTCATTTGAAGATGGAAAATAAGAAGAAAAATGTTGCTCTAAAATCAAAGATAGAAGCCAAATCTAATGATGAACTTCCCAATGACAAGGAGATCACATCCTTTACCGAGAGGCTAAGTAGAATCATGAGATACAAAGGCAGAAAATAGGTTTTTCATCATCCAAAGAGGACAAGAATGAGAACAACAAGCTAAAATTATCACTATGGCAAAGAACCAGGAGACTTCAAATTCGAATGTCCTTTATTGAAAAGAAAGGAAGAAACCAAAAAGAAAAAGAAAAAAGTTCTGATGGCCTCCTGGGAATATTTAGAAAATTATTCATCTAAAGATATTGAGGAAGAACAAAGAGCAAACATCTGTCTTATAGAAAGGATAAAGAAACCAATGATGAGGTAAATTTTTTTACTACACTACGGAAAAATTATATGCTATTAGAGGTGTTCGTAGTGCGATTTGGTTTGATTATTTAAGAAAAAGTCATCCAATCTAATTTTATATTAATTCTTTGGTTCAGTTTGGTTCGGTTTTTTTGGTTTTCTAATTAATCTCAAGCTAGACACAATGTTGTGAGAATACTAAAGTTTCTGTAATAAAGTAAATAAGTTAAATAAATCCAACCAAAGTAAAGTTTCGATAAACAAACGTTCTAAATCGCTTTCTAAGCACCCTAACAGCTTCTCCTCCTACCTCCTTAGGTTTTTATCCTCCTGCACAACAAAACTACCATTCATAACAGCAAATATCAATCATTAATAGTGGCATGAACTAAACATGTACCTCTAAATGTTAGGTATTCTCGATTCTCAACCCTCGAATTAGGATAATAGGGCTTTGCCTCATTCTTTGCATTGTTTTCAAAATCAGAACCATAACAAATTTCAGCAAATAAACAGAATTTATAAACAAAACTAAAAAAAATCCTAAGGAACCAGAACAAAGAATTTACAAGTTTCAACAAGTAAACATAATTTATAAACAGAATTAAATAAATAAAAACCCTAAGGCTTGAAAAATTTAAAAATCATAATGAACAAGGAATCAGAACAAAGAATGAACAAATCATACCTGAGACTCTATTAAAAGATGCAGCCACGAAGGCGTAGAGATTGAGAGCAACGGAGCATGACGATCGGCACAACAACATAAACAGAGAAGAGACTGAAGATGATGGAGCACAATGTAGCTGCCAAGAACAACAACATTGAGGATGACTACACTACTAGAGGGAGGTATCACTATAAGAAATGCGTTGATTACCATCGGAGTTAGCGTCCCACATTAGCGTCGGCTTTATCAACGGATTTATTGACAATTTGTGTGGAATTCATCAGATCAAATCATTACCAGTTGATACCATTTTCAATGGTAAATTTACCAGTAATAACTAGAGGAAAAATGGGAAAAATAGGCGCAAAATAAAGCATGGGATGTATCAGCGGATTTTTTTCCGGTAAACCCATTTAATGGAACACTATATTTTGGTGACCGCAATGCATTACCCTCTCTCCCTTCATTTTGAAAACTCCTCTCTCTCTCTCTCTCTCTAGCCTCTCATCTCCCACTCTCTCTCTTTAACCCTCTCCTCTCCCCACCGCTCCGTTAGACCCGCCACTGCTGGCTCCTCTTGTCGTTGCCACCTCTCCCCTTCATCAAAACCAGCCCATTTCTCCTTTCCCTTCCATTAGCCATGAATCCTTCTCTCTTTCTCTTTGTTCATGTCTCATCGTTGCTGTCAAACATTGCCACTGCATCTCCCTCCTCAGATTTTTTTCTTCCTCTATTTGCTCCTCATGTTCCATGGTCACTCTTTTTCTTTGTTTAAGTTAATTTAGGATTTAGTTACATGTTAATTTAGGATTTAGGATTTGATTATTATATGCTAATTTAGGATTTAGGATTAAGTTAATTTAGAATTTAGGATTTAGTTATATGTTAATTTAGGATTTGGTTATGATATGCTTATTTAGGATTTAGGATTAAGTTAGTTTAGGATTTAGGATTTAGTCATATGTTGATTTAGGATTTAGAATTTAGTTATCATATAATAATTAGGATATAGGATTAAGTTAAGCTTGATATCGATAATTAAGATGCACTTTCAAGTAAATTTACATGAGCATAAATTGCTTCAAATTTAGCATTACGGTTCCAAATAGAGATAGATACATGTATATATTAAGTAAAAGTGCGTGCTATATGTACAACATTATATATATAGTATGAATTCAAGAATGAAAATAAAGTGAACTTGGAATAAAAAGATAGATGGTGACAGAGGTATGAAGTTTCTTCACATGGCCTAGAATAAAAAGATAGTTGGTTTTAATATGTGTAGTCTATGTCGTTGGATCGTGAGGTGACATTGGTGGAGACCTTCAAGTATACCCATACGTTGAAGACCAACAAGGAGAGATTTGCTGATGAGCGGTATGCGGTTCATTATGTGAGTTTTAATTAATTCTAACTTTGAAATTTATTTGGTTTAAAGTCAATTAACTGTCATCCTAATCACAACGTGTGTTACACAAGAATACTACATGCAGATATTGGAGGTCACAACCCAACAATCTTATCTACTTAGTGAGGATGACCCCGCCAGCTCCGATGCCTCGGTGGCAGATCTTGATAAGGTTTAACACGAGACCACCTTTAAGACCTAAAAGAATCGTGTCTTCAGGTTGGGATCATTCTTTACCAGTGGCCTCTGCACCTCTGCATTGGCGGCTTCATCTACCTCTGCCTCTGCCAACAGCCCTACCGATCCCGAGGAAGTCATCGAGTTAAGGAAGGAGGTGCAGAAGCTCACACAAGAGCTTCACCAACACGCTTAGTAGTTTGAGCGGAGTTACAATGAGCTTCTTACACATGTGGGAGGAGTCGTTGCCATCAGCTCAAACCTGATGGAGAAGATGGAACGGTTAGAGCGTTTGTGAGAGCAGATGGAGGTGTACAATAAGCAAATGCACACTAGAGGCAGCGGCGTTGCTGGTACCAGCAGTAACGCGGCTGATGGGGCACCGACATCAGCACCTATTCTGCCCCCTCAGTAGGGAAAAGACGACGATACCAACGATTAACGGGATCCGTAGGGTTTAGGGATTTAATTTATTTAATATAAATTTCATTGTATTCTACTTTGTTTGACTTTTTATTATATTTATATCATTGATATTTAATAAAATCATTAGTTGATTTTTGATAATTTTGAATTTCTGCCTGAATTTTGTAAACAAAAATTTTAATACGACTATTAATTGTGAAAAAAAATACACAACTATCGTAGGATTTACAAGCAAAAAAATTCATCGGTAATTGGGTGTCACAAAACATGATATGGCACCAAAGTTATCATTGGACTAATTTGATGATAATCATCAACTTAATTTCATATTAATTGAAAAAACTGACGCTAAATCCATCAACAATTAGCGTCAGAATAATCCACAGGTAAAAATTTTTCGACACCGTTTATACTGTCATATTTAATATGTCGATAAATCTGACGGTAAACTAATTACCGACAGATTTATTTGACAAACCACCGGTAATTTTGACGTTACTCAGCGTATTTCTTGTAGTGTCTTACCGTGCGAGGAGTATGACGACAACTGTTGGTGCTTGGAGGACATCAGAGGTTGCCAGTGTGTGGCGCCATGGAGGAATATGGAGATAAAAGCACTACGAGGAAAGGACAGATAGAGGAAATTATTGCGCTGCTGTGAAGTGCGAGTTAGGGTGTTGTGGGATGGCATTGTCGGTGGAAAAAAGGGAGGAGTTTTGTCACTGAATCGCTATGAGAGGCTGAGAAAGTGAGAAGAAAGTCGATAACGCTCGGAGTGGGTGTGTCGTGTGTGTTTGGCGCTGAAGAGTGAATATTGAACCGGGGTTAGGTCGTTTGGGCTTTGGGAGTTGGCTTATTTAGGGTTTTCACTAAGCACCATTTCGGTTCAGTTAGGTTAGGAGTTTTCCAAGCAGAACTGAACCGCAAAAGAAATTGCAAAACATTATTTTTTTTTGGTTTTTTCAATTTTTGTTTATTTCAATTTTTGGTTTTTTCGGTTTAATCCATCGGTTTTGTTTGGATTGGATCAATTTTGAACACTACAATATGCTATTATTAATGATTTATCTCTGGTGCACGGAATTGTGATTCACACTTCTCACAACTCCGCACAACTAACCAGCAAGTGCACTGAGTCGTCCAAGTAATACCTTACGTGAGTAAGGGTCGATTCCACGGAGATTGTCGGCTTGAAGCAAGCTATGATCATCTTGTAAATCTCAATCAGGCGGATTCAAGTGGTTATGAGGTGTTGATAATTAAAAGATAAATAACACATAAAATAAGATAAAGATACTTATGTAATTCATTGGTGGGAATTTTAGATAAGCGTTTGGAGATACTTTGTTGCTTCTGAACCTCTGCTTTCATATTGTCTTCATCCAATCATGCGTACTCCCTTCAATGGCAAGCTGTTGGTTGGTGGATCACTGTTGTCAATAGCTACCATCCGTCTTTTCAGTGAAAATGGTCCGGCTACGGTTTCTGCACGGCTAATCAACTGTCGGATTTCTCGTCTCGGATGAAAAATACCAGGCACAGCTACCGTAGGGCTAGTCATCTATTGGTTCTCACTTGTGTCAAAATAGGATTTATTGATCCTTTTGCACACTGTCACTGCACCCAACAGTCGCGAGTTTGAAGCTCGTCACAGTCATCCCATCCCAAATCCTACTCGAAATACCACAGACAAGGTTTAGACTTTCTGGATCTCAGGAATGCTACCAATTGTTTCTAGCCTATACCACGAAAGTTCTAATCTCAGATTCGGATGCTCTGTTGTCATGCATGAAAGACGATGCGAATCGCTGATCAGAGACCCAAGAGATTATACTCCAGCTGTCATCCAATGACTACGTTGAACATCATGTAGACCTCTTGTGGTTGTCAGGCATGCAAATCTTGGCTAAGCGAGTAATAAAGATAGTGGGTGATTATCACGGGTCACCTCCTTCATTCTGACTTAATTGAATTAAGTACAAGAGTATATCTTGGAGAAGAAGTAGGCGTGAATTGAAAGAAAAAAATAGTGCTTGCATTAATTCATGAGGAACAGCAGAGCTCCTCACCTTAATCTATGATGTGTAGAAACTCCACCGTTGAAAAATACATAAGAACAAAAGGTCTAGGCATGGCCGAATGGCCAGCCTCCCCAAATGGCATAATAGTTCAAAAACAGGGAAAAAAGAACCTCATACAATAGTAAAAAATGCTATTTATACTAAACTAGTTACTAGGGTTTATAGGAAATAAGTAGATAGTGCAAAAATCCATTTCTGGGGCCCACCTGGTATGTGCTTGGACTGAGCATTGAAGCTTTCATGTGTATAGGCCATTCTTGGAGTTGAACGCCAGTTTGGATGCCAGTTTGGGTGTTTAACTCCAGTTCTGGTGCCAGTTCCGGCGTTTTATGCCAGAAAAGGGTCTCTGGTGGGTGTTTGGCCGCCAGTTTGGGCCATCGAATCTAAGGCAAAGTATGGACTATTATCCATTTCTGGAAAGCCCAAAATGTCTACTTTCCAACGCAATTTAGAGCACACCAATTAGGCTTCTGTAGCTCCAGAAAATCTACTTCGAGTGCAGGAGGGTCAGAATCCAACAGCATCTGCAGTCCTTTCTCAGCCTCTGAATCAGATTTTTGCTCAGGTCCCATAATTTCAGCCAGAAAATACCTGAAATCATAGAAAAACACACAAACTCATAGTAAAGTCCAGAAATGTGAATTTTGCATAAAAACTAATAAGAATATACTAAAAAGTAACTAAAACATACTAAAAACTACCTAAAAATAATGCCAAAAAGCGTATAAATTATCCGCTCATCAATCTCAAAACTCAAATAAGCTTTTATCTAGGTAAACTAAATATAAAAACAAATTTGAAGCATTGAAACATGAAATGTCTTCTTTGCAAGCAAAATAATATGCATATAATAATATTTCTTTTGTCAATTTGAAAAATGAAAATGATACTTTGAAAAAGAAAAATGATTTTTTGAAAACTAAAATTGAGAGTTTGAAAGAAAAATTAACTGCATTTAACCCTGTTGATATTGTTGCTGAAAATTAAAACTGCATGAAACTATAAAGTCTTTGAATAATGATTTATCAAAATTTGTCCAAGGATTTAATAACTTAGATAAAATCTTAGCTATTTAAAGACCTATTTCACAAAAAAAGTTGGCTTGGGATATGAAGAAAGAAGCACTACTATTTTCAAAAATCATTCTCATGAAACCTACATCATACAATCAAAACAAAAAATCACCAAGCAATTTTACAACTTCAGCAAGAAAAAAGTTTGCTATATATGCAATAGACCTAGACATACTTATAAGGAATGTTTCATTTTTTAAAAAAAATATATAGTAATAAAGTTTACACTATTGTGCTAGATTACAATGACCTTGGACAACCAAAAAAATTTACATTAAAGGATCCAAATTAATTTAGATACCTAAGTTTTCTTAAAGCTTATGTAGATTTATCTAGAATCCAAAAGAAAGAAAGACACGTGGTACATGAACAGCGGATGCTCATGACACTTGATAGGGAACTATACATTTTTCATCAATTTTAATGAATATGTTGGTGGCTTCGTTACTTTTGGTGATGATGGAAATGGTGGTAAAGATTTCTCAATTTTTATAGACAATATTCTTTTAGTTGATGGCATGAAACACAACTTAATTAGTATTAGTCAATTATATAATCTTAGTTATTTAGTTTCTTCAATTGTTTGAATGCAAAGTTGTTAATGAAGAAACTAAATCTACTATATTTATAGCCAATAGATGTGATAATGTCTATGGTCTCACTCTAGAGGATTTGAAAAATTAAAATGTAAAATGTTTCTCTTCTTTTAATTTTGAAAATTAGATTTGGCATAAAAGATTGAGACATGCAAGCATGTTTCAAATTTCAAAACTAATCAAAAGAAATTTAGTTAGAGGGCTTGCTAACAACAAGTTTGATAAAGACATTATTTGTGATGCTTCTCAAATAGGTAAATGTTGCGTGCTATCTTTTCCTAGTAAATTTGCATCTAAATTGTTAAGTTTAATCAAGATTTAAATATCTTTTAGCCACTATGAATGCTACTTTGAGTTGTGTACAATTTTGTTTATTTCAGGTAGCATTTGGATGGATTTGACGGAGTTTCTGTACAAAAAGAGAAGAAAGTGAATGATGCTGTCATCTCTGACCTCCTTACTGATGACAAGTCATCATATACCCATTTTTTCAAGCTAATTTCACTTGTTTTGTTAGCATTTATGCACTTTCTTGCATCCTAAGTTAGTGATTTGGAGTAAAAATGCATAACTTCTCTAAATCAAGCAACCACTATGAAATTAATGATAAATCATGAGGTTTAAGCTAATTTTAATTGCATTTTAATTGATTTATAAGCCTCTTGAATTTAGTGATACTTTGAGTGGTTGTTTGGTTTATTTTAGGTGAAGAAAAGAAAAGAAAATGAAAAGCGTGGCCTAAGAAGCGTGACAAAAGAAAAGGGAAGCGTGGCCAAAGAAGGGAGAAGCGTGCCTCAACTAATGGGGGAAGCAACCTTGCCCTCCACAAGGGCAGAATGCCCTCTAGGAGGGTAGCACTAAGTGACCGAACCAAGACAAGGCAACCTTGCCCTGCCCACTCCAAGGGCAGAGCACAAAATGGTGCCTTGGAGCCAAGAGAAGCAAATTCTGCCCTGCCCTTGTGGAGAGCAGGATCGGGCACATCAAGGAAAGAAATCCAAGGAAAAATAGCTCCCATGCATGCCACAAGGTTCGAACAAGGGACCATGAGGAAGCCAAGAACTAAGGGTGACTATGGTGCCAAGAAACCAAGAAAATAACTAGCGTGTTTGCTTCCTCCCAGGATCGAACCCACGACGTGAAGGAAGGATCCTGCCCTGCCCTTGGCGCGGGCAGGGCAGCAATTGGAATAGCGCACCACACAAGATTTTCTGGCGCACCAAAATTTCTTCCTGGCGCACCAATTCCTTCCTTGGCACGATCCTGGCGCGCGCGTTCCTTCCCTGGCGCACCAAACCGATCCTGCCCTGCCCTTGGCGCGGGCAGGGCAGCCTCCAAAGCACCAACGCGCGTCCCGCGCGCCAATTTCCTTTCCTGGCGCACCAAATTCCTCCTTGGCAGCACCAACTTTCCCGCCCTGCCCTTGGCGCGGGCAGGGCAGCCTCTGGCGCGCACAGACTCGCATCACAAGCACCAAGGCCGCACCAAATCACACCACCATGCATCAATTTTCTGCCCTGCCCTCCACAAGGGCAGGGCAGCCTCCTGGGAGTGGTTTTTGGGCCAAAATTCAAATTAAAAATAAATTTGAATTCATTTCTTCACCAATCCAAAAGCCCATCCAAATCCCATTATCCAAGAATAGAAAGTGTATAAATAGGACTTAGTTTGATGTAATTAGGACCTTTATGCTCACTTTTGAATTTTTACTTTTACCTTGGCTTTTGAATTTTCATTTTCACATTCCTTTGGAGCTTTGACTCTCTTGGAATTGTTCTGGAGAGAATTGGCCGAGACTTCAGAGGATCAAGGGAGAGTTGATTGATCTCCTTCCTCAATTCCCTTGGGCAATTCTACTCTTCTGTTTTCTGAGTTGTGGATGTGTGAAATTGGGGAAATTCTGTCCCAATTCCCATTCAAACTCTTTGCATTATATTTTCTGCATAATTCAATCCAAATTCTGTTCTTCTACTGCTTCATCTTTAATTTTCTGTCAATTGCTTAGTAACTTCAGATCTGGGAAGGAAATTGGGTTTTAGGCTCTGCTACCTAAGCCCTTGGGATCCTGAGATCAATTTTGGTTCCTCTGTGAACCTTTACTGCACTTTAATTTCCTTGCTGTTTAAATTTCTGCTTGCATCCAATTCAATTTCTGCTACCTTCATTACTGCAATTTACTTTTCTTTCGTTTAGATCCTGCAATCCCATTCCTCAATTCCCTTTTACATTCAAGCAATTTACATTACTTGCCATTTAAGTTACTGCAATTTACCTTTCTTGCACTTTAAGTTTCAGTCATTTACTTTCTTGCTCTTTAAGTTTCTGCACTTTTACTCTTCTGTTCTTTATTTTACTGCATTTCTCCCTTTCCCCTTTACATTTACTGTCATTTAATTTCTGATAAACACAAATCACTCAACCAAAACTTGATTCGCTTGACTAAACCACCCACTAAACTAAAATTGCTCAATCCTTCAATCCCTGTGGGATCGACCTCACTCATGTGAGTTATTATTACTTGATGCGACCCGGTACACTTGCCGGTGAGTTTTGTGTTGGATCGTTTTCCACACATCAAGTTTTTGGCGCCGTTGCCGGGGAGTGAAATAGATTGACAATGATTAAGTGAAGTGGAGGTCTAGATTAAGCACTTTTTCTTTTCTGTCATTCTAATTCTTACTAACACACTAACTGTTTGAATTTTTGCTTAAACTAACCAACCAAAACCTCATTCTAGCAATAGATTGAAGTTTTGTTAACTCTCTGGGTTTGTGCGTTTGTTGTTGTGTGTTTGTATGTCAGGTATAGGGAGATCCTCTCCTATCAATTCTGAAATTGATCCAAGGACTCTTCGGAGAATAAGAAGAGCAGAAAGAGGGAAGAATATTGTTGGAGAAGAAGAAGAATCTGAGGAGGAATTCCAAGATATGGAAGGAGATACTAGTCAACCAGGAGGAGGAGCCAACAATGACCAACAGAGAAGAGTCTTGGCTTCATACACATTTGCAAATGCTAGGCATTGTGGGAGTAGCATTCTTCCTCCCAATGTCAATGCAAACAACTTTGAACTCAAGCCACAACTCATAACTCTGGTGCAAAACAATTGTTCCTTCGGAGGAGGACCTTTGGAGGATCCAAACCAACATTTGTCCACCTTTTTGAGAATCTGTGATACAGTGAAGACAAATGGTGTACCCCCTGATAGCTACAAGTTGCTACTCTTCCCATTCTCTCTTAGAGATAAAGCCACTCAATGGCTAGAGACTTTTCCATAAGAAAGCATCAACACTTGGGATGACTTGGTGAGCAAGTTCCTTGCTAAATTCTATCCACCTCAAAGAGTCCTAAGGTTGAAGACAGAGGTTCAAACCTTCACTCAATTGGAGGCCGAGAGCTTATATGAAGCATGGGAGAGATACAAGGCTCTATTGAGGAAGTGTCCACCAGAGATGTTCACTGAGTGGGACAAGCTACAAAACTTCTATGAAGGCCTCACTCTTAAAGCTCAGGAGGCTCTTGATCACTCTGCTGGAGGCTCTCTACAACTCATGAAAACCACAGAGGAAGCTCGAAACCTCATTGATATGGTGGCCAACAACCAATATTTCTTTGCTCATCAAAGACAACGCCAACCATCACAGAGAAGAGGAGTCATGGAGTTGGAAGGAGTTGATTCAATCTTAGCTCAAAACAAGATGATGCAACAACAGATTCAACAACAATTTGAGCAAATGGCTAAGAGAATTGATGGCTTGCAAGTGGCGGCAGTGAGCACCACAAGCCAACCTCCAAACACTTGGGTACAAAGTGAAGAAACTCAAGAGGAGCAACAACAAGAGCAGGTTCAATACTTGCACAACCAGAATCAGGGAACAAATGAAGTTTATGGAGAGACTTACAATCCATCTTGGAAGAATCATCCAAACCTCAGATGGGGAGACAACCATAATCAAAACCAACAACCATGGCAAAGAAACACAGGCCAAAACAATTGGAAAAACACAAACCACAACCCCCAGCCAACTACTAACCAAAATTCATACAGAAAACCACAAAACAACTACCCAAATTCTAACCAATACCCAACCAATAACCACCCAACTAACCAAAACACTTACCTTCATCCACCAACACCCCAAAACCAACCCATTACACAAGATTCACAGAGAATCACCAATCTAGAAGTACTCCTGGAGAAACTAATGAAGAGCCAAGAATTGACAAACAAAAATCAAGAAGCTACCATGAAGAACCTAGAGAGGCAGATTGGCCAAATCTCTAAGAAGATCTCTGTTGAGAAACCATCAAGTTCACTACCTAGTGATACCATTCCCAACCCAAAGGAAGAATGCAAGGTGGTGCAACTAAGAAGTGGAAGGGTGTTAACAGACAGCAACCAAGGAGCAACCAAAGAGCTCATGGAAGATAACACTGAAGCCATCAACAAGGATGAGATAAGCAAGAATGCTCCAGAAAAACTCACAGAAGAAGATAACAAGCCACAGAATTTGAAGAAAGGAAAGAATATCTTGGAAGAACCAAGTCCAAAACAGCATCAAGTGGTGAAGAGCTCAACACCACCACTGCCGTACCCACAAAGATTTCACAAGGAAACAAAGGATCAGCACTTCCACAAATTTCTTGAAACTTTCAAGAAGTTGGAGATCAACATACCTTTGGCAGAGGCTTTGGAGCAAATGCCCCTGTATGCTAAGTTCTTGAAAGAGCTCATCAACAAGAAAAGGGATTGGAATGAGAAGGAAACTGTGATGCTTAATGAGGAATGTAGTGCCGTGCTCCAAAAGGGAATCCCACCAAAACTCAAGGATCCAGGGAGTTTTGTAGTATCATGCACTATAGGCAAACTATCCTTGGATAAAGCCCTTTGTGATCTTGGAGCTAGTATTAACTTGATGCCTTTATCCATGATGAAAAAGCTCGCCATAGAAGAACTCAAACCCACCAAGATGTCACTAGTCATGGCAGATAGATCAATCAAGGTGCCAAATGGGATTGTGGAGAATTTGCTAGTAAAAGTTGGAGAGTTTATCTTCCCTGCAGACTTTGTAATCCTTGACACCGATGAGGAAGGCAACAATTCAATCATCTTGGGCAGACCATTTCTAGCAACTGCAAGAGCCATTATTGATGTGGAAAAAGGAGAAATGATTTTCAGAGTACACAATGAGCAAATGATCATCAATGTTTTTAAGTCAATGCAACATCCCTCAGAGAAGGAAGATCATTTAAGGGTGGATATGATAGAAAGCTTGGTGGAAGAAATGTTAGACATTGATCAATATGAGCAAGAAAAAGACAGTCAAGAAATAATAGAGGAACATGTGGCTGAAGCTTTCATAAACAAAGGAGTGGAACCAAGCAAGAAAGAAGAGGTGCAAAAGCAAGAACTGAAGCCATTACCTTCTCATCTCAAATATGCATTTCTTGGGGCTTCAGAAAGCCTCCCGGTGATCATCAATTCATCCTTGACAAAGAAAGAAGAAGGAGAGCTTCTTGATGTTCTCAGAGCCCACAAGGATGCCTTAGGATGGACCATTGATGACTTAAAAGGCATCAGCCCTACAATATGCATGCATAAGATTTTTTTGGAAGACAATTCCAAAGCAGTAATTCAACCTCAAAGAAGATTAAACCCTGCAATGAAGGAAGTTGTCCAGAAGGAAGTGATGAAGTTATGAAAAGCAGGAATCATATATCCTATTTCCGATAGCTCATGGATAAGTCCAGTCCAAGTGGTACCAAAGAAAGGAGGGATGGCAGTCATTACTAATGAGGAGAATGAGCTCATTCCCACCAGAACGGTGACAGGGTGGAGGATGTGCATTGATTATAGAAGGTTGAATGATGCTACACGCAAAGACCATTTCCCACTCCCTTTCATTGATCAAATGCTTGAAAGGTTGGCTGGCCATGCTTATTATTGCTTCCTTGATGGCTATTCTGGGTATAATCAGATAGTGGTGGATCCAAAAGACCAAGAAAAGACTTCATTCACATGCCCAGTTGGAGTTTTTTCCTATAGAAGAATGCCATTCGGATTATGCAATGCCCCAGCCACTTTTCAAAGGTGTATGCTTTCCATTTTCTCGGATATGGTTGAAAAATTTTTAGAAGTTTTCATGGATGACTTCTCTGTTTTTGGTGACACTTTCAATACTTGTTTAAACCATCTAACTCTTGTCTTGAAACGGTGCCAAGAAACTAATTTAGTTTTAAATTGGGAGAAGTGCCATTTCATGGTACCAGAGGGGATTGTTCTTGGTCATAAAGTTTCAAGAAGAGGAATAGAGGTTGACAAGGCAAAAGTGGAAATAATAGAAAAACTCCCTCCACCAACTAATGTGAAATCTGTTAGAAGTTTCTTGGGGCATGCAGGATTTTATAGAAGGTTTATCAAAGACTTTTCTAAAATAGCCAAACCTTTGAGTAACCTTTTGATGAATGATCAACCTTTTGTTTTTGATAAAAATTGCCAGCATGCTTTTGAAACTTTAAAACATAAACTCACAACAGCACCAATCATCACACCCCCGGATTGGAATTTACCATTTGAACTTATGTGTGATGCAAGTGAAATCGCAATTGGTGCTGTACTTGGACAGAAAAAGGGAAACTTGCATCATGTCATATATTATGCAAGTAAGGTATTAAATGAAGCTCAAAAAAATTACACCACAACAGAGAAGGAATTGTTAGCTGTGGTCTATGCATTTGATAAGTTTAGATCGTACTTGATAGGAGCTAAAATTGTGGTTTATACTGATCATGCTGCTCTCAAGTATTTGATGACAAAACAGGATGCTAAACCAAGGCTTATCAGATGGATTCTACTCTTACAAGAATTTGACATTGAGGTCAAGGACAGGAAAGGCACTGAAAACCTAGTTGCTGATCATTTGTCAAGGTTGCCACCAGAAACAATTCAACAGAATTCATCACCTGTGAATGAAAGCTTCCCAGATGAACATCTCATGCAAGTTCAACAAACACCATAGTTTGCTGATATAGCAAACTACAAAGTAGGAAGAAAGATACCACAGGAATTCACTAAGCAACAAGTGAGGAAACTAATCAATGAAGCAAAGAAGTTCTTGTGGGATGAACCCTATCTGTTCAGAAGATGTTCTGATGGAATAATCAGAAGATGTATCCCTGAAGGAGAAATAAGAGACATATTGTGGCATTGCCATGGCTCAGCCTATGGTGGACATTTTGGTCCAGAAAGAACAGCAGCAAAGGTGTTACAAAGTGGCTTCTATTGGCCTACCATCTTCAAGGATGCTAGGGAATTTGTCCACCAATGTAATGAATGTCAAAGGGCAGGAGGACTAACAAAAAGGAATGAGATGCCACAGAACTTCATTTTGGAAGTAGAATTGTTTGATCTATGGGGCGTCGATTTCATGGGACCCTTTCCTCCTTCTTATTCCTTTAAATATATCTTAGTAGCAGTGGAGTATGTTTCAAAATGGGTGGAAGCCATAGCCACAACTACCTGTGATGCACAAGTTGTTCTCCAATTTTTGAAGAAGCATATCTTTACTAGATATGGAGTACCCAAGGGTCTCATCAGTGATGGTGGTGGCCATTTTTGTAATAGACAGATGGAGAAACTCCTCCACAAATATGGAGTTATTCATAAGGTAGCCACACCATATCATCCCCAAACTAATGGTCAAGCAGAATTGGCAAACAGGGAGCTAAAGAAGATCCTAGAAAAAACAGTTGGTAGCACAAGAAAGGATTGGGCTAGGAAGTTGGAATATGCACTTTGGGCATACAGAACAGCTTTTAAAACTCCTATAGGGAAATCTCCATTTCAACTGTTATATGGCAAAGCTTGTCATCTCCCTGTAGAGCTTGAGCACAAAGCCTTTTGGGCCACTAAACTTCTAAATTTGGATTCTGAAGCAGCAGGAGAGAAAAGATTGTTGCAGCTGAATGAGCTAGATGAGTTTAGGCTGGAAGCCTATGAAAACACCAAGATATACAAGGAGAAAGCTAAGAGATGGCATGACAGAAAAATTTTGAAAAAGGAGTTCAAACCTGGACAACAAGTACTCTTGTATAATTCACGGCTCAAGATATTCCCTGGCAAGCTCAAGTCTAAATGGACTGGTCCATACTTGGTGACCAAGGTTTTTCCTTATGGAAGCATCGAATTACTAGATGAAGCAACAAAGAATCAATTTACTGCAAATGGACATAGAGCAAAATTGTACCTAGGAGGGCAATGGAACAAAGAGAAGGAGGTCCAGAACCTGAATCCCTCTTGAAACAAAAATGAAGATGTCAAGCTAATGACAATAAAAGAGCGCTTGTTGGGAGGCAACCCAACCTGAGGTAGTTTCTTTTCATAGCTTGTTTTCAATAAAAATGTTGAACAATTGGTATGTATTGCAAGGAGCTAAGTTTGGTGTTGCACACCAAAACAATTTGAGGGAGAATGAGAACTTTTAAGTTTGGTGTTCCACCAAAAATTTCATTTAACACATTCTCATCTCTTGCATGATTCTAGCTCCAAGCAAGCAAACATATTATTCAACTGTTAAATTGTTTTCTAGCTTTTGTTTCATTTAACCTATAGCAAGGATACATGGTTTCACTTATGGTTAATTTGGTACATCTGAGACAGTGGCAAAACAATTAAGTTTGGTGTTCATACACCAAAATCAATTCAAGAGCCACACTCAGTATTATGCTTACTAACCATGTAATTAAGGGCTTGAGAATCAAGCAACTTTGAGAACTATGCAGGATATAAGCCAATATTTGAAGACATTATGCATTGTAACTCAAAGAGGACATAGCAGAAAGAAAAATCAAAGGGCTGCAACTTCAAAGGTTGTATCTGAACTTAATCCTTGCTGCTGTGTGATGTTTCAAATCTGGAAGCCAGTGTATTTCTTGCTAAAGTGTTCATTTAGCTACAAGTGAAATTGTTTGTGAAAATGCCAAGTCTGCACAATGCTTGTATCCATCACTTAGCTTTAAATATTGCTTTGTTTCCCATATGCTTAAATAAAAGAGTTTGGTTTGAATTGAAAAGTAAAAAAAAATCCAATGTTGCATGAGTATGAATGGAAGTTGGTGGTGGCACATGTGTTTGATTAAATGCATAACTCATGAAATAAATGTTGCATAATATCATTCCCATTCAATTGTAAGTTAGCTTGCTGTTACAAAGACTCCTATCAATAATGAAACAACCCTTGGTAACAAAAACAGAAAGAAAAAGGAAGGAAAAAGCCAAAATGGCAAGAAAAAAAACTAAGAATAAAGGTTGGACACCAATGGTTTGAACCTTAGGACAAATGCCTGTGGTGTTCTTGTACTGAGATCTGCTTGGATGAGTAAATTCTAAGGGGTATTTTGAAACCCGGTCACTTAGATCAACTGATTTGGGATGGCCAATTGAAAATCCACAATAAAGAGCAACTTAGATACAAAGCACTTAGTGATCCAAAGAGATGCTGGGCATCAATGATCCTAGGAAGAATTAGTGAACTAAGTGTCTGTGGTGGAAAGATGTTGAGCAAAATAAAAGAAAATGAAGCCAAAGGCTAAGCTACAACATTTAACACCAAACCTCTTAAAGAATAAAAAGCTTATTAAAGCATTATGAGCCAAGAAGAGTTAGCAAGGGAGTGAGTAAAAGGTGAGTCTTATAACAGCAAGTTTAGCAAGCCTTTGAATAAAGATATGTATTATGCAGCAGCAACAATAAGTGAGTATCATTGTCTGCATAAATGCCCCATAAATTGAAGTTCTGCTATCTGCATAATAAGGATTTATGTTCTTTTCTTATTCATATCATTTACTCTTAGTTTTGATGCTTGCTTGGGGACAAGCAAGGTTTAAGTTTGGTGTTGTGATGACAAGTCATCATATACCCATTTTTTCAAGCTAATTTCACTTGTTTTGTTAGCATTTATGCACTTTCTTGCATCCTAAGTTAGTGATTTGGAGTAAAAATGCATAACTTCTCTAAATCAAGCAACCACTATGAAATTAATGATAAATCATGAGGTTTAAGCTAATTTTAATTGCATTTTAATTGATTTATAAGCCTCTTGAATTTAGTGATACTTTGAGTGGTTGTTTGGTTTATTTTAGGTGAAGAAAAGAAAAGAAAATGAAAAGCGTGGCCTAAGAAGCGTGACAAAAGAAAAGGGAAGCGTGGCCAAAGAAGGGAGAAGCGTGCCTCAACTAATGGGGGAAGCAACCTTGCCCTCCACAAGGGCAGAATGCCCTCTAGGAGGGCAGCACTAAGTGACCGAACCAAGACAAGGCAACCTTGCCCTGCCCACTCCAAGGGCAGAGCACAAAATGGTGCCTTGGAGCCAAGAGAAGCAAATTCTGCCCTGCCCTTGTGGAGAGCAGGATCGGGCACATCAAGGAAAGAAATCCAAGGAAAAATAGCTCCCATGCATGCCACAAGGTTCGAACAAGGGACCATGAGGAAGCCAAGAACTAAGGGTGACTATGGTGCCAAGAAACCAAGAAAATAACTAGCGTGTTTGCTTCCTCCCAGGATCGAACCCACGACGTGAAGGAAGGATCCTGCCCTGCCCTTGGCGCGGGCAGGGCAGCAATTGGAATAGCGCACCACACAAGATTTTCTGGCGCACCAAAATTTCTTCCTGGCGCACCAATTCCTTCCTTGGCACGATCCTGGCGCGCGCGTTCCTTCCCTGGCGCACCAAACCGATCCTGCCCTGCCCTTGGCGCGGGCAGGGCAGCCTCCAAAGCACCAACGCGCGTCCCGTGCGCCAATTTCCTTTCCTGGCGCACCAAATTCCTCCTTGGCAGCACCAACTTTCCCGCCCTGCCCTTGGCGCGGGCAGGGCAGCCTCTGGCGCGCACAGACTCGCATCACAAGCACCAAGGCCGCACCAAATCACACCACCATGCATCAATTTTCTGCCCTGCCCTCCACAAGGGCAGGGCAGCCTCCTGGGAGTGGTTTTTGGGCCAAAATTCAAATTAAAAATAAATTTGAATTCATTTCTTCACCAATCCAAAAGCCCATCCAAATCCCATTATCCAAGAATAGAAAGTGTATAAATAGGACTTAGTTTGATGTAATTAGGACCTTTATGCTCACTTTTGAATTTTTACTTTTACCTTGGCTTTTGAATTTTCATTTTCACATTCCTTTGGAGCTTTGACTCTCTTGGAATTGTTCTGGAGAGAATTGGCCGAGACTTCAGAGGATCAAGGGAGAGTTGATTGATCTCCTTCCTCAATTCCCTTGGGCAATTCTACTCTTCTGTTTTCTGAGTTGTGGATGTGTGAAATTGGGGAAATTCTGTCCCAATTCCCATTCAAACTCTTTGCATTATATTTTCTGCATAATTCAATCCAAATTCTGTTCTTCTACTGCTTCATCTTTAATTTTCTGTCAATTGCTTAGTAACTTCAGATCTGGGAAGGAAATTGGGTTTTAGGCTCTGCTACCTAAGCCCTTGGGATCCTGAGATCAATTTTGGTTCCTCTGTGAACCTTTACTGCACTTTAATTTCCTTGCTGTTTAAATTTCTGCTTGCATCCAATTCAATTTCTGCTACCTTCATTACTGCAATTTACTTTTCTTTCGTTTAGATCCTGCAATCCCATTCCTCAATTCCCTTTTACATTCAAGCAATTTACATTACTTGCCATTTAAGTTACTGCAATTTACCTTTCTTGCACTTTAAGTTTCAGTCATTTACTTTCTTGCTCTTTAAGTTTCTGCACTTTTACTCTTCTGTTCTTTATTTTACTGCATTTCTCCCTTTCCCCTTTACATTTACTGTCATTTAATTTCTGATAAACACAAATCACTCAACCAAAACTTGATTCGCTTGACTAAACCACCCACTAAACTAAAATTGCTCAATCCTTCAATCCCTGTGGGATCGACCTCACTCATGTGAGTTATTATTACTTGATGCGACCCGGTACACTTGCCGGTGAGTTTTGTGTTGGATCGTTTTCCACACATCACTTACACTCCAACAGAAATAACTCGAGCTACAGAGGTCCAATTGATGTGATTTTAGTGGCATTGAAAAGCTAACTTCCAAAAATTTTCAACGATGTATTATAGTATACACTTTTTCACCAGAAATTCGGCCATACTAGCGCCTAACTTCAAGTTTCTCAAGTTAGGTGCCAAAAGAAGGATGTACGTTGAACCAGGTGCTGTATTGGTGGCGCCTAACTTGGGATTCTCCAAGTTAGGTGCCAAGACCACAGAAATGCCCCAATATCTTGCTGCCCACTCCAAGTCTAACTTCAGAATCTTGAAGTTAGGCGCCAGCGTAATGAGAAGCAATGGTCCCCACGCTCAATCAAGCAAGCAATGAAGATCCTATTTGATTTTGATTAAAACTTTAATTTCTTATAAATAGAAAAGGATATTATTTAGTTTTAGAAAATATATTTTACATTTAATTAGGATTAGGTATAAAAGGGAAAAGAACCAGCCCTTCGGATTTTTCTCCTCTCTCGGACCTCATTCTGCAATTTACAGTTTTTTAGAATCCTTGTTTTTTCTCTGAACCATGAGCAACTAAACCTCCACTGTTATGGTTAAGAGCTCTGTTTATTCTATGGATTAATACTATTACTTTTCTATTCTAATTCATGTATTGATTTCAATTTCAAGAATTATTTTCATTCTTCATCTTATGAATCTGGATAGAACGGAAGTATGACCCTTATTCTAATTGAGTTATTGTAAACCTTGGAAAAGCTCTTTACCTGATCAACAGCTTGAAAAGAAATTCTCCTAAATCACTAATTATCTAGACTTAACAGGATACGTGACATATAATCCTCTTATATTTGGGTAGTTGGAGTTTCTGTTGCACATAAACTAGACTTGAATTTAACCCTCTAATTGGAATCAAGTGACCAAGGAAGTGGCAGTTGATGAAGGTTAGAGGAGACTAAAAAGGTCTATGGAATTAGGGTTTATTCACATATAGTTTGCCATGAATTGAATCTTGAATGATTAAAATAGTTGGTAAGAAAAGTTAATCCGGAAAATAAACATCTCTGAAACCTTAACTATTTTACTCATATATTCTTCACATCAATTTACTGCTCGCTTTCTGATTTTCTGAATTTTCTGATTGTCTGACTAAGCCAATCACTCAATCATTATTGCTTGATCCATCAATCCTTGTGGGATCGACCCTCATTCACTTGAGGTACTACTTGGTATGACCCGATGCACTTTCTGGTTTGTTTGTGGGTTATAAATTCCGTACCAAGTTTTTGGCGCCGTTGCCGGGGATTGACTGTGATTGACAACTATTAGTTTTTTGATGGCTTAGATTAGGCATTTTAGTTTTAATTTTATTTATTTTTGCTCCTTAATTTCCAAAAATTTCTGCTACCATTTTCCCTTAATTTCTGAAATTAAGTTGGTGTTACCTAGTTAATTTTATTTTAATTTTCTTCTTCATTTTTTTAAAATTTAAAATTTCTAGTTTAATTCTTAGTACAATTTTCAAAAATTTCTGAGTTTTATTGTTTAGTGTTTTATTTTATTTCTTTACACAAGTTACTTCAATAGGAATTCTTTTCACTTTGATGTAGAGACTCCCACTTTTCTTGTTTTCTGTTTGTTTATGAGCAAGAGCAGAGACAATGAACCTCTTGCAGATTTTGATCCTCAACCTGAAAGGATTTTAAGGCAGCGTTTGCAACAAGCTAGACTTTACAAAGCTAGTGAAAATCTGAGTGAGACCTTTGAAAAGGAAGCCACAGAGTCCACAATGGATCATAATCGTGCTGTTAATGCCAATGTGGCAAATCTGAATGAGAATGAACTACCTAGAAGAGTACTTGGATCATACATTGCCCCCAATCCAGATCTTTATGGGAACAGTATTGTGGTGCCTCCTATAGCTGCAAACAACTTTGAGCTAAAGCCTCTGGTACAGCAAAATTGTCAGTATCATGGACTCCCGCAGGAAGATCCAAACCAGTTTATTTCTAATTTTCTGCAGATTTGTGATACTGTAAAAATGAATAGAGTGAATTCATGAGGTTTACAAGCTCATGTTCTTTCCATTTGCTGTGAGGGATAAAGCAAAGCTGTGGCTAGATTCTCAACCCAAGGAGAGATTGGACACTTGGGATAAGGTAGTCACTAGATTTTTGTCCAAATTCTTCCCACCACAGAAGCTGACTAAGCTAAGGGTGGAGGTTCAGATCTTCAGACAAAAGGATGGTGAGACCCTATATGAAGTCTGGGAGAGGTACAAGCTGCTGACCAGGTAATGTCCCCCTGACATGGTTTCTAAATGGACTCAGATCTTTTATGACAGCTTATATGAAATGTCCAAAATGTGTTTAGATAATTCTGCAGGTGGTTCATTGCACCTGAAGAAAATGCTTGAAGAGACTATTGAGCTTATTGAATTGGTTGCTAACAACCAATATCTTTACTCCTCTAACAGGAATCTTGTGAACTTTGGGACTCCTCAGAAGAAAGGCATTTTTGAAGTGGAGACCTTGGATGCTATTCTTGCTCAAAACAAGGTTATGTCTCAACAGATTAATATGCTTACTCAACACTTGAGTGGCATGCAGGTTTCAGCTATTAATGCTTAGAATTCCCCCCAAGAGGCTCCTTATAACATGACTGGTAGCTTCATTCAAGGTGGAAATTATGATTATGCTTAATTTCCTTCTGAATAGGTCAACTATATGGGGAACGCTCCTAGAAACCCCAACAATAATCCATATGCTAAGACCTATAATTAGGGGTGGAGAAATTACCCAAATTTTGGATGGAGAGAGCAACCTCAGAAGCCATGATAAAATCCATTTTTAGAGTTTATCTTATGTTGAATTTAGAGGATTTTGTCAACTTTTCTCCTATTTATTCACTAAAATAGCATGGTTTTGTAAATTCTACTTTAATTGTGCTTAAGAGTGAAAACATGCTTTTTAGGATTCAAAATAGCTAAATTTAATTCACCTTGATTCCATTAGATGCCTTGATGTGTTTGTTAAGTGATCTCAGTTTTAGGAGGCAAATATTGGATTAAGGGAACGAAGGAAAACCATGTAAAAATGGAGAACTCATGAAGAAATGAAGGAATCGCAAAGCTGTCAATCCTGACCTTTTCCCACTTAATCGATCATAACTTGAGCTACAGAGGTCCAAATGAAATGGTTCTAGTTGCGTTAGAAAGCTGACATTCAGGGCTTCAAAATAATATAAAATTTGCTATAGTTTCCGAAGCATTTTGGGCCCAATCCAACTCATTTCTGATGCTATTTAACTCAAGGATTGAAGGGGAATGAACTAGTTAGTTACCAACTGGTGGGGATGATGGAGCATTGGATGAACTCCAACCATCCTCTAGCCACAGGCTTAAGGTCCAGTCTTCTCAATTGAACTGGCTTAGCTTTTGAGTCTCTTTTCTATTGAGCTCCTTCCACACATATGTCCATGAGGACTTGGTCCAACCTTTGATCAAAGTTGACCCTTCTAGTGTATGGGCGTGCACTTCTTGCATCATAGGCAAGTTGAACGCCAACCTTACGTTCTCCGGACTGAAATCTAAGCATTTTCCCGAACCATTGTAAGCCAATTCCTTGGGTTTGGGTTCATGCTTTTATCATGGTTCCTAGTGATCCATGCATTTGCATAGAACTCTTGAACCGTTAAGATTCTGACTTGTTGAATGGGATTGAAGAGAACTTCCCATCCTCTTCTTCTAATCTCTTGTCGGATCTCCGGATATTCACCTTTTTTGAGCTTAAAAGGGACCTCAGGGATCACCTTTTTCTTGGCCACAACTTCATAGAAATGGTCTTGATGGGCTTTTGAGTTGAATCTCTCCATCTCCCATGACTCAGAGGTGGAAGCAATTGCCTTCCCTTTCCTCTTTCTTGAGGTTTCTCTGGCCTTGGGTGCCATCAATGGTTATGGAAAAACAAAAAAAGCTATGCTTTTACCACACCAAACTTAGAATGTTGCTCGCCTTCGAGCAAAAGAAGAAAGAATAGAAGAAG
Source organism: Arachis stenosperma (assembly GCF_014773155.1). NCBI lineage: Eukaryota > Viridiplantae > Streptophyta > Magnoliopsida > Fabales > Fabaceae > Arachis > Arachis stenosperma. The sequence continues at coordinate 31,847,848 of NC_080382.1, read as the reverse complement.
AAGAAGAAGATATGGAGGAGAGGGAAAGAGGTGTGGGTTTTGGCCAAGGGAGAGAAGAGAGGGTAGTGTTATGTGAAAATGAAGAAGGATGGAGGGGTTTATATAGTGGAGGGAGAGGGGTTTGGGTTCGGTCATTTAGGGTGGGTTTGGGTGGGAAAGAGATTTTGAATTTGAAGGTAGGTGGGGTTTATGGGGAAGAGTGGATGGATGTGATTGGTGAAGGGGTAATGGGGAAGAGAGATTGAGGTGATTGGTGAAGGGTATTGACATTAGGATTTTTGCTAATAAAGAATTTTATAAATATAATCGCATTATAAGTATAGCTTCTAAACCAACAGAAAATCCTTTCGTACAAATGTTTGGTTGTCACAAGTAACAAACCCAATAAAATTTATAAACCGAAGTATTCAAACCTCGGGTCGTCTTCTCAAGGAATTGCAGGGATGTGTGATTTATTATTGGTTGTGGAAAACAATGTTTTAGGTTTTGAAAAGGTTTTGAACAAGAGAAATGAATTGCAGGAATTAATAAATTAATGACGAAGAAATCTCTTGGCAAGGTATGAAAACTGGAAGTCCTATCCTAGTTATCCTTATCAATGGTGATGAGAATTATACTTTTGCTCCCACTAAGTCAACCTTTAACTATGAAAGTCAGTTAAGTGGACAAATTGATTTAACACCTAAAGTCCTAGTCAACTCCTTAAGGAAAGACTAGAGTTATAGGAATTGAAATTAATAAGCAAAGATAATAATTATCAATCACGATGAGTTTGACAACTTAAGAGTTACCAATTAATCAACCAAAACCAAAAGGGAAAAATCTAAATTATTTATATAAATAGAAGAAAGCAATCATGAGTCTGAAATACCTCAAAGTATATTAATTAAAAAAATCATAACATGAAAGATCCATAAGCCAATTTGGCAACATAAATAATTATCAATTAAGAGAAGTCAAAATAAAGGAATATTGAACCTGATATGAAGATGAGAAATAAATCCTAATCCTAATAGAAATCTGATGAGCGGATAATTTATACGTTTTTTGGCACTGTTTTTAGTATGTTTTTAGTACATTTTAGTTAGTTTTTAGTATGTTTTTATTAGTTTTTATTTAAAATTCACTTTTCTGGGCTTTACTATGAGTTTGTGTGTTTTTTTGTGATTTCAGATAATTTCTGGCTGAAATTGAGGGACCTGAGCAAAAATCTGATTCAAAGGCTGAAAAGGACTGCAGATGCTGTTGGATTCTGACCTCCCAGCACTCGAAGTGAATTTTCTAGAGCTACAGAAGCTCAATTGGTGCACTCTCAATTGCGTTGGAAAGTAGACATTCTGGGCTTTCCAGCAATGTATAATAGTTTATACTTTGCCCGAGATTTGATGGCCCAAACCGGTGTTGCAAATCAGCTTCAGAATTCCCGGCGTTTAACGCCGGAACTGGCACAAAAATTGGAGTTAAATGCCCAAACTGGCACAAAAGCTGGTGTTTAACTCCAGGAAAAGTCTCTACACATGAAAGCTTCAACGCTCAGCCCAAGCACACACCAAGTGGACCCCGGAAGTGGATTTTTACGTCATTTACTCATTTTTGTATATCCTAGGTTACTAGTTCACTATTAATAGGACCTTTTGACATTGTATCTGAACCTCATGACACTTTACACGTTTCATATTGTACCTTTTACGGCATGAGTCTCTAAAACCCATGGTTGTGGGTGAGGAGCTCTGCTGTGTCTTGATGGATTAATGCAATTACTACTGTTTTTCATTCAATCACGCTTGCTTCTATTCTAAGATATCACTTGTTCCTAAAATTGATGAATGTGATGATCCGTGACACTCATCATCATTCTCACCTATGAACGTGTGCCTGACAACCACCTCCGTTCTACCTTAGATTGAGTGGATATCTCTTGGATTCCTTAATCAGAATCTTCATGGTATAAGCTAGAATTGATGGCGGCATTCAAGAGAATCCGGAAGGTCTAAACCTTGTCTGTGGTATTCTGAGTAGGATTCAAGGATTGAATGACTGTGACGAGCTTCAAACTCCTGAAGGCTGGGCGTTAGTGACAGACGCAAAAGAATCACTGGATTCTATTCCAACCTGATTGAAAACCGACAGATGATTAGCCGTGCTGTGACAGAGCGCGTTGAACATTTTCACTAAGAGGATGGGAGGTAGCCATTGACAACGGTGAAACCCTACATACAGCTTGTCATGGAAGGAGCCTTGCGTGCATGAAGAAGAAGACAGTAGGAAAGTAGAGATTCAGAAGATAGAGCATCTCCAAAACCTCAACCTATTCTCCATTACTGAAAAACAAGTATTTATTTCATGTTCTTCTACTTTTCACAATTAAACCTGAAAATTATTGATATCCTGACTAAGAGTTACAAGATAACCATAGCTTGCTTCAAGCCAACAATCTCCGTGGGATCGACCCTTACTCACATAAGGTATTACTTAGACGACCCAATGCACTTGCTGGTTAGTTGTGTGGGATTGCAAACGTGTGATTGCAATTTCGTGCACCAAGTTTTTGGTGCCGTTGCCGGGGATTGTTCGAGTTTGGACAACTGACGGTTTATCTTGTTGCTTAGATTAGGACTGTTTTATTTTTGTTGGTTTAGAGTCTTTTATTTGAGTTTCGTTTCATATTTTAAATTTGGTGTCAATTGCATACTTTTGTTTTCTTTTAAATTTTCGAATTTGCATGTTCTTAGTCCTTTCTTGATCTTTAAAAATTCTAAGTTTGGTGTCTTCTTTGTGTTTTCCTTTAGGTTTTCGAAAATTTGTGTGTAATTTTCTAAAAAATTCTAAGTTTGGTGTCTTTTTTTTTGTATTTTCCTTTAAATCTTCAAAATTTTGCATTAATTTTCAAAATCATATCTTTTCAATCATATCTTTTTCAAAATAATTTTCAATCATATCTTTTTAATTGCTAATTCCAAAATCTTTTTAATTAATTAATCTAGTTTTCAATTTGCTTTGATTTTATTTTCTTTTAGTTTTCGACATTTTATTTTTTATTTTCTTTTTTATTTTATTTTATTATTTTCGGTCATTCCTAATTAAAAAATTTATACTTTACTTGTGAAATTGAGCAGTCCAGAAGGACTCTGGGGTCATATGCTAACCCCATTACAGCTACATATGGGAGTAGCATCTGTATACCTCCCATTAAAGCAAGCAGCTTTGAGCTAAATCCTCAACTCATTATCATGGTGCAGCAAAATTGCCAGTATTCCGGTCTTCCACAGGAAGAACCTACTGAGTTTCTGGCACAGTTCTTACAAATTGCTGACACAGTACGTGATAAAGAGGTGGATCAGGATGTCTACAGATTATTACTGTTTCCATTTGCTGTAAAAGATCAAGCTAAGAGGTGGTTGAATAACCAACCCACAGCAAGTATAAAAACATGGAGACAGTTATCAGACAGATTCTTGAATCAATTTTACCCTCCAAAAAGGATGACACAGCTGAGGCTGGACATCCAAGGCTTTAAACAAGAGGATAATGAATCCCTTTATAATGCCTGGGAGAGGTATAGAGGTATGCTAAAAAAATGCCCCTCTGAAATGTTTTCAGAATGGGTACAGTTAGACATCTTCTACTATGGGCTTACAGAAAAAGCTCAGATGTCTTTAGACCACTCAGCTGGTGGATCTATACACATGAGGAAGACGATTGAAGAGGCTCAAGAACTCATAGATACTGTTGCTAGAAATCAACATTTGTACTCTAGCAGTGAGCCCTCTACAAAAGAAGAAGCCATGGCAGTAACTACTGATCCTAATCCTCAAGAACAGATTGTTGAGCTTAATCAGCAATTACTCCTGATGACAAAACAGTTAGCAGAATTTAAAGAGATGCTCCAAGAAACTAAAATTGCTAACAAGAACATAGAATCACAGTTGAACCAGACAAAACAGCAGTTATCTAAACAGATAACAGAAGAATGCCAAGCAGTTCAACTGAGGAGTGGGAAGACATTGAATAACATTGCTCAAAGTGGCAAAAAGCCAAGAATAGAACAACTGACAGAGGATAACCAAACCACTGCCCAAAATCCCTCTGAGGACAGTAAGAGCCCAGAGAGGAATACTCCTGGCGTTCAAACGCCAGAAAGGGGGGAAAAGTTGGCGTTAAACGCCCATTCCTTGCCCAGTTCTGGCGTTCAAACGCCAGAAAAGGGGGGAAAAGTTGGCGTTAAACGCCCATTCCTCACCCAGTCCTGGCGTTCAAACGCCAATGAGGAATCAGACACCTGAGAGTGCTGATAGTAACCCCTCTAAAAAGGCTTCTCCAACCACCTCTGTAGGGAATAAACCTGCAGCAACTAAGGTTGAAGAATATAAAGCCAAGATGCCTTATCTTCAGAAACTCCGCCAAGCGGAACAAGATAAACAATTTGTCCGCTTTGCAGACTATCTAAGGACTCTTGAAATAAAGATTCTGTTTGCAGAGGCACTTGAGCAAATACCTTCTTATGCTAAGTTCATGAAAGAAATCTTATGTCATAAGAAGGATTGGAGAGAAACTGAAAAAGTGTTTCTCACTGAAAAATGCAATGCAGTCATTCTGAAAAGCTTACCAGAGAAGCTTCAAGATCCAGGAAGCTTTATGATACCATGCACATTAGAAGGTGCTTACACCAAGACAGCCCTATGTGACCTTGGAGCAAGTATCAACCTAATACCTGCATCCACTATCAGAAAGCTTGGTTTGACTGAAGAAGTCAAACCAACCCAGATATGTCTCCAACTTGCTGATGGCTCCATTAAATATCCATCAGGCATAATTGAGGACATGATTGTCAAGGTTGGGCCATTTGCCTTTCCCACTGACTTTGTAGTGCTGGAAATGGAGAAGCACAAGAGTGCAACTCTCATCCTAAGAAGACCTTTTCTAGCAACTGGACGAACTCTTATTGATGTACAGAAAGGGGAAGTGACCCTGAGAGTCAATGAGGATGAGTTCAAGTTGAATGCTGTCAAAGCTATGCAGCATCCAGACACATCAAATGACTGCATGAACGCTGATATTATTGACTCTTTGGTGGAAGAGATCAATATGACTGAGAGTCTTCAATCAGAGCTAGAGGACATCTTCAAGGATGTTCAGCCTGATCAGGAGGAACCAGAGGAAATAAAAGAACCTCTGAAAATTCCTCAGGAAGAGGATAAACCCCCCAAACCTGAGCTCAAACCACTACCACCATCCCTGAAGTATGCATTTCTGGGAGAAGGTGACACTTTTCCAGTGATCATAAGCTCTGCTTTAAACTCACAAGAAGAAGAAGCACTAATTCAAGTGCTAAGGACACATAAGACAGCTCTCGGGTGGTCCATAAGTGATCTTAAGGACATTATCCCAGCAAGATGCATGCACAAGATCCTATTGGAAGATAATGCCAAGCCAGTGGTTCAACCACAGAGGCGGCTAAATCCAGCCATGAAGGAGGTAGTGCAGAAGGAGGTTACTAAGTTACTAGAGGCTGGGATTATTTATCCTATCTCTGATAGCCCCTGGGTGAGCCCTGTCCAAGTTATCCCCAAGAAGGGAGGCATGACAGTGGTTCATAATGAAAAGAATGAACTGGTTCCTACAAGAACAGTTACAGGGTGGCGTATGTGTATTGACTACAGAAGGCTCAATATAGCCACCAGAAAGGATCATTTTCCTTTACCATTCATAGACCAGACGCTAGAAAGACTGGCAGGTCATGAATATTATTGCTTTTTGGATGGCTATTCAGGTTACAACCAAATTGCAGTAGATCCTCAGGACCAAGAGAAAACAGCATTCACATGTCCTTCTGGAGTGTTTGCTTACAGAAGGATGCCTTTTGGTCTGTGTAATGCACCTGCAACCTTTCAGAGGTGCATGCTCTCTATCTTCTCATATATAGTAGAGAAATTTCTGGAAGTCTTCATGGATAACTTTTCAGTATTTGGAGACTTATTCAGCTCCTGCCTTAACCATCTAGCACTTGTTTTGAAAAGATGCCAAGAGACCAACCTAGTTTTAAACTAGGAAAAATGTCACTTTATGGTGACTGAAGGGATTGTCCTTGGGCATAAAATTTCAAACAAGGAAATAGAGGTGGATCAAGCTAAAGTTGAAGTAATTGAAAAATTACCACCACCTACCAATGTTAAGGCAATCAGAAGCTTTCTGGGGCATGTAGGATTCTACAGAAGGTTTATAAAGGATTTTTCAAAAATTGCAAAATCTCTGAGTAATCTGCTAGCTGCAGACACGCCATTTATCTTTGATAGGGAGTGTCTACAGGCGTTTGACCTTCTGAAAGCTAAGCTGGTCACAGCACCAGTCATCTCTGCACCAGACTGGACACTGCCATTCGAACTAATGTGTGATGCCAGTGACCATGCTATTGGTGCAGTGTTGGGACAGAGGCACAACAAGCTTCTGTACATCATTTATTATGCTAGCCGTGTTCTAAATGACGCACAGAAGAATTACACAACCACAGAAAAAGAGTTACTTGTAGTGGTTTATGCTATTGACAAGTTTAGATCCTATTTAGTAGGATCAAAAGTGATTGTGTACACTGACCATGCTGTGCTTAAGTACTTACTCACAAAGCAGGATTCAAAACCCAGGCTTATAAGATGGGTGTTGCTTCTGCAAGAGTTTGATATAGAGATAAGAGACAGAAAAGGGACAGAGATCCAGGTAGCTGATCACTTGTCCCGGATAGAACCAGTAGCTAGGGCGTCCCTTCCCTCTACTGAGATCTCTGAGACCTTTCCAGATGAGCAACTCTTTGCCATTCAGGAAGAACCATGGTTTGTAGATATTGCAAACTATAAAGCTGTAAGGTTCATACCGCAGGAGTACAGCAGGGTGCAAAGAAAAAAATTAATTTCAGATGCCAAGTACTACCTATGGGATGAGCCATATCTCTTTAAGAGATGTGCAGACAAAATGATCCGCAGATGTGTACCTAGAGAGGAAGCACAAAGAATCCTATGACATTGCCATGGATCACAGTATGGGGGACATTTCGGAAGTGAGCGAACAGCCACTAAAGTCCTCCAATGTGGCTTCTACTGGCCTACTCTCCATAGGGATGCCCGAGAGTTTGTGCGTAACTGTGACAGTTGCCAAAGAGCTGGTAACTTGCCTCATGGTTACGCCATGCCTCAACAAGGGATCTTAGAGATTGAATTGTTTGATGTATGGGGTATTGACTTCATGGGTCCCTTCCCACCATCATACTCAAACACTTATATTCTGGTGGCAGTAGACTATGTATCTAAATGGGTAGAAGAAATTGCCACACCCAATAATGATACTAAGACCGTGCTGAAATTCCTCCAGAAATACATCTTCAGCAGGTTTGGTGTTCACAGAGTACTAATCAGTGATGGGGGCACTCATTTCTGCAATAAACAGCTATACTCTGCTATGGTCCGATATGGAATTAGCCATAAGGTGGCAACTCCGTATCATCCACAGACAAATGGGCAAGCTGAAGTGTCTAATAAAGAGCTAAAAAGAATACTGGAACGGACTGTAATTGCCCGTAGAAAAGATTGGGCAAAGAGCTTGGATGATGCTCTGTGGGCGTACAGAACAGCATTCAAGACTCCTATAGGAACCTCTCCATACCAACTTGTGTATGGCAAGGCCTGTCATCTGCCCGTGGAACTGGAACATAAAGCCTACTGAGCAACCAGATTCCTAAACCTGGGAGCTAAGCTAGCTGGTGAAAAAAGATTGCTCCAGCTAAATGAGCTAGAGGAATTCAGACTCAGTGCCTTTGAAAATGCAAAAATTTATAAGGAAACGGCAAAACAGTGGCATGACAAGAAGTTGTCATCCAGAGTCTTTGAGCCAGGACAAAAAGTCCTGCTCTTCAACTCTAGGCTCAGACTATTTCCTGGAAAACTGAAATTCCGATGGAGGGGCCCGTATGTGATTACAGGAGTGTCACCATATGGATATTAATTCTGACAAAAAGTTCATTGTTAATGGACAGAGGGTCAAACATTATCTTGAAAGCAATTTTGAGCATGAATGCTCAAAACTGAGGCTTGAATAAGTCTCAGTAAGGGTCCAGCTAAAGACAATAAAGAAGCGCTTGCTGGGAGGCAACCCAGTCATTGACAGGTTATTTATTTTACTTAATAAAAGTTTGATATATATTCTTCAAGGTTGATCATCAAAATTGAAGGAATTCACAGAGTTACAGAAGGATTCAGTGCAAAATGCAGAGAAAAGGAGTTTGCTGGCAAGAAAACGCCAGTAAAGGGTACTCTGGGCGTTAAACGCCAGAATGGATACCATTCTGGGCATTTAACGCCAGTAAAGGTAGCATTTTGGGCGTTAAACGCCAGAATGGGTACTATTCTGGGCGTTTAGCGCCAGAATTGCAGCATCCTGGGTGTTCAACAAAATGCCCAGTGATAAAAGGGTTTCTGGCATTTAACACCAGCCAGGGTACCTGGCTGGGCGTTAAACGCCCATAATGGCCAACATTTGGGCGTTAAACGCCAGAATGGATACCATTCTGGGCGTTTAACGCCAGAAAGGCAGGGGAAGGAGATTTTGTTTCCCACTTCAAATTTTTTCAAACTTTCTTATTTTGATCCTTAATTTTCTGCATAAACACATTACAAACTCTCATCATTCACCCTCAAATTTCAAAAATTAAACAATTTTCTAAATCATTTTCAAATCTCTTTCAAATCCTTTCCAAATCTTCTTTAAAAAACTCAAATACCTTCTCAAATTCTTTCCATATCTTCTCAAATCTCCTTCAAAATTTTCGAAATCTCTCTCCCTCCCTTATAAATACACGTTCGGCCATCCCCCTCTCCCCACCATTCGAATTTGCTCTCTTCCTCTCTCTCCTCTTTCTTTTCTTTTGCTTGAGGGCAAGCAAACCTCTAAGTTTGGTGTGCTTTTCCGTGATCACTAAGCCAAGATTTATCAAGATCATGGCTCCTAAGGGAAAACAAACCAATTCAAAAGGCAAGAAAGAGAATAATCCAAAGAATCTTTGGAATCAAGAGAAGTTCTTAACCAAAGAACATGCAGACCATTACCACAAAATAATGGGTCTGAGGTCAGTGATCCCGGAAGTCAGATTTGATCTGAAAGAAGATAAATATCCGGAGATCCAAGAGCAAATTCGGAACAGAGGATGGGAAGTTCTAACCAACCCTGAGACACAGATTGGAAGAAACATGGTTCAGGAATTCTACTCAAATCTGTGGCTGACAGATAAGCAGAGAATGACTGGAACTGCTTTTCATACCTATAGAACCATGGTCAGAGGGAGAATTATTTACTTCCATCTGGACAAAATAAGAGAGGTCTTCAAATTGCCTCAACTACAAGATGATTCTGAATCCTTTAATAGGAGAATGGTGAGAGTAGATAAGGGGTTGGATCAAGTTCTAGAGGACATATGCCTCCCCGGAACCAAGTGGACAACCAATTCAAAAGGTGTCCCAAACCAACTCAAGAGGGGAGATCTCAAACCAATTGCAAGAGGTTGGATAGACTTCATTGGGCGTTCTATATTGCCCACTAGCAACCATTCTGAGGTCACAGTCAAGAGAGCAGTGATGATTCATTACATTATGCTGGGAAAAGAAGTGGAGATTCATCATCTGATTGCTTGGGAGATTTACATAATTGCAAACAAGAACTCCACTGAAGCCAAACTGGCTTACCCAAGCTTAATCTCTTTGCTATGTAAAGATGCTTGGGTGAGGATGGGAGTAGATGAATTCATCCCAATTGAACATCCAATAACCAAGAAGTCAATGGAAGGACAAATGCAAGATAACTCTATCAAAAGGAGGGCGCAGGAATTCCTCCCTGAACTTCCTGAAATTAACTACTGGGCCAGCCTAGAAGCATCTGTTGCCAAGCTGCAAGAAACTATGGAACAAATTAAGGAAGAACAGCAGAATCAAAACTGCATGCTCTGCAAATTGCTGAAGGAGCAAGAGAAGCAGGTGCGTGAGCTACAGGAGCTGACGCGTCAGAAGCTCTCCCTTGAAGGGTCAAATACCCCACAAGTTGAGGGAGCATCCAGTTCTCAAAATCAAGGTTGTTGAGTCCTAACTCTGTGATAACCTCTATCATTAGGAGTCTATTTTAGAGTCATTTAAATTTTTGTTTTCTATTACTATTACTCTTATCTTATATTTATTTTTGAGTCTTGTTCTTAATTCATGATTAATAAAATTTAAGGTTCATGTCTTAAAGCTATGAATGTCCTATGAATCCATCACCTCTCTTAAATGAAAAAATGCTTTAATCACAAAAGAACAAGAAGTACAGGATTTCGAATTTATCTCTGAAACTAGTTGAATTAGTTTGATGTGGTGACAATACTTTTTGTTTTCTGAATGAATGCTTGAACAGTGCATATGTCTTATGAATTTGTTGATTAAAGAATGCTAAACTTGTTGGCTCTTGAAAGAATGATGGAAAAGGAGAAATGTTATTGAGGATCTGAAGAATCATCAAATTGATTCTTGAAGCAAGAAAAAGCAGTGAATTCAAAAAAAATATATATATATATATAAAGTGATCCAAGGCAAAAAGAGTGTGCTTAAGAACCCTGGACACCTCTAATTGGGGACTCTAGCAAAGCTGAGTCACAATCTAAAAAGGTTCACCCAATTATGTGTCTGTGGCATGTATGTATCCGGTGGTAATACTGGAAGACAGAGTGCTTTGGGCCACAGCCAAGACTCATAAAGTAGCTAAGTTCAAGAATCATCATACCTAACTAGGAGAATCAATAACACTATCTGAATTCTGAGTTCCTATAGATGCCAATCATTCTAAACTTCAAAGGATAAAGTGAGATGCCAAAACTATTCAGAAACAAAAAGCTACTAGTCCCGCTCATCTAATTGGAGCTTAGTTTCATTGATATTTTGGACTATATAGTATGTTCTCTTCTTTTTATCCTATTTGATTTTCAGTTGCATGGGGACAAGTGGTGGACGAAATTGTGATCACTTGTTATTTGTTTATAAAGGATGTATACTCTTATGGCACTGTTTATTTTCTTCACAACTCCGTTCAACTAACCAGCAAGTGTACTGGGTCGTCCAAGTAATAACCTTACGTGAGTAAGGGTCGAATCCACAGAGATTGTTGGTATGAAGCAAGCTATGGTCACCTTGTAAATCTCAGTCAGGAGGATAAAATTGATTGATGGTTATTGGAATAAATAATAAATAAAAAGGAATAATAAAAGGGATAGAAATACTTATGTAGATTCATTGGTAGGAATTTCAGATAAGCGGAATGGAGATGCTGTAGAGCTCTCGGACGCCTGCCTTCCCATTGTTTCTACTCAATCCTTCTTACTCCTTTCCATGGCAAGCTTTGTATAGGGGTTCACTATCAGCTGTGGCTACTTTCATTCCTCTCGGGGAAATAACCTGTACGGCTGTCACTTGCATAGCTAACCAGTCTGGAGGCATCACCCATGGTTGATAGCTACATCCCATCCTCGCAGTGAAAGCTAATGCACGCACTCTGTCACAGTACGGCCAATCACCGGTTGGTTCCCGCTCCTACTGGAATAGAATCCCTCTTTTGCGTTTGTCACTAACGCCCAGCAGGTTAAAGTTTGAAGCACGTCACAGTCATTCATGAACGGAATCCTACTCAGAATACCACAGACAAGGTGAGACCTTCCGGATTCCCAGGACCCTACTCGGAACACCACAGACAAGGTTGGACTTTCCGGATCCAGATGAATGCCGCCATCTATCTAGCTTATACCACGAAGATTCTGTTGGGGAATCTAAGAGATACACATTCAAGCCTTGATGCAAGTAGAACGTAAGTGGTTGTCAATCACGCGCGTTCATGAGTGAGAATAATAATGAGGGTTATCTAACTCATCATCATTCATCATGTTCTTGAGTACGAATGAATATCTTGGAATAAGAATAAGATAGAGAATTGAATAAAAGAAAATAGAACTTCATTAATCTTTGAGGTACAGCAGAGCTCCACACCCTTAATCTATGGTGTGCAGAAACTCCACCGTTGAAAATACATAAGCAAAAGGTTCAGGCATGGCCGAATGGCCAGCCCCCTAAACGTGATCAATGATCTCCTAAGATGAAGAATAAAACAAAACTGAGATCAAAAGATGATTGATACATTAGTAAATCATCCTATTTATAATAAACTAGCTCCTAGGGTTTACATGAGTAAGTAATTGATGCATAAATCCACTTCCGGGGCCCACTTGGTGTATGCTTGGGCTGAGCTTGATCTATCCACGAGCTGAGGCTTCTCTTGGAGTTGAATTTCGAGTTATGATGTGCTTTGGGCGTTCAACTCCGGATTATGACGTTTTTTTGGCGTTTAACTCCAGAAAGGAGTGTGTACTTGGCGTTCAACGCCAAGTTGCGTCGTCATTCTTCGAATAAAGTATGGACTATTATATATTGCTGGAAAGCCCTGGATGTCTACTTTCCAACGCCGTTGAGAGCGCGCCATTTAGAGTTCTGTAGCTCCAGAAAATTCATTTCGAGTGCAGGGAGGTCAGATTCCAACAGCATCAGCAGTCCTTTTGTCAGCCTTTTTCAGAGTTTTGCTCAAATCCCTCAATTTCAGTCAGAATTTACCTGAAATCACAGAAAAACACAAACTCATAGTAAAGTCCAGAAATGTGAATTTAACATAAAAACTAATGAAAACATCCCTAAAAGTAGCTCAAACTTACTAAAAACTATATAAAAACAATGCCAAAAAGCGTATAAATTATCCGCTCATCACAACACCAAACTTAAATTGTTGCTTGTCCCCAAGCAACTGAAAATCAAATAGGATAAAAAGAAGAGAATATACTATAAAGTCCAAAATATCAATGAATATTAATTTAATTACATGAGCGGGACTTGTAGCTTTTTGCTTCTGAACAGTTTTGGCATCTCACTTTTTCCTTTGAAGTTCAGAGTGATTGGCATCTTTAGGAACTTAGAATTTCAGATAGTGTTATTGACTTTCCTAGTTAAGCATGTTGATTCTTGAACACAGCTACTTTTGAGTCTTGGCCGTGGCCCTAAGCACTTTGTCTTCCAGTATTACCACCGGATACACAAATGCCACAGACACATAACTGGGTGAACCTTTTCAGATTGTGACTTAGCTTTGCTAAAGTCCCCAGTTAGTGGTGTCCAGAGCTCTTAAGCACACTCTTTTGCTTTGGATCACGACTCTAACCACTCAGTCTCAAGCTTTTCACTTGGACCTTCATGACACAAGCACATGGTTAGGGACAGCTTGGTTTAGCCGCTTAGGCCTGGATTTAATTTCCTTGGGCCCTCCTATCCATTGATGCTCAAAGCCTTGGATCCTTTTTACCCTTGCCTTTTGGTTTTAAGGGCTATTGGCTTTTTCTACTGCTCCTTCTTTTTTTTTTTTTTTTTCACTGCTTTTTCTTGCTTCAAGAATCAATTCCATGAATTTTTCAGATCATCAATAACATCTCTCTTTGTTCATCATTCTTTCAAGAACCAACAATTTTAACACTCATAAACAACAAGATCCAAAGACATATGCACTGTTCATTCATTCATTCAGAAAACAAAAGCATTGTCACCACATCAAAATAATTAAACTAAATTCAATAATAATTTCGAAAATTATGTACTTCTTGTTCTTTTGAATTAAAACATTTTTCTTTTAAGAGAGGTGAAGGACTAATGGAATTTATTCATAGTTTTAAGGCATGGTTACATACTAATGATCATGAAATAAAGACACAAAACATAGATAAACATAATAATTAAAAACTGAAAACAGAAAGAAATAAAGAACAAGGAATGAATCCACCTCTAGTGGCGTCTTCTTCTTGAAGGACCAATGATGTTCTTCAACTCTTCTATGTCCCTTCCTTGCCTTTGTTGCTCCTCCCTCATTGCTCTTTGATCTTCTCTTATTTCTTGAAGAGTGAGGGCGTGTTCATGGTGTTCCACCCTTAGTTGTTCCACATTATGGCTCAAATCTTCCAAGGAGGTGCTAAGTTGCTCCCAATAGTTGTTGGGAGGAAAGTGCATTCCATGAGGCATTTGTTGATGGTGAACCTCCTCTTGTTCTCCTTGAGGGCCGTGAGGAACTTCCCTTGTTTGCTCCATCCTTTTCTTGGTGATGGGCTTGTCTTCTTCTATGGAGGCATCTCCATCTATGATAACTCCGGCTGAATAACATAGATGGCATATGAGGTGAGGGAATGCTAGCCGTGCCATGTATGAAGGCTTGTCAGCTATTTTGTAGAGTTCATTGGCTATGACTTCATGAACCTCTATTTCTTCACCAATCATGATGCTATGAACCATGATGGCCCGATCCACAGTAACTTCAGATCGGTTGCTTGTGGGGATGATGGATCTTTGAATGAACTCCAACCATCCTCTAGCTACAGGCTTGAGGTCCAGTCTTCTTAGTTGGACTGGCTTGCCTTTGGAGTCAACTCTCCATTGGGCGCCTTCCACACAAATGTCCCTAAGGACTTGGTCCAACCTTTGATCAAAGTTGACCCTTCTAGTGTAGGGGTGTTCATCACCTTGCATCATAGGCAAATGAAATGCCAACCTCACATTCTCCGGACTAAAATCCAAGTATTTCCCCCTAACCATGGTGATATAGTTTTTCGGACTTGGGTTCATACCTTGGTTATGGTTTCTAGTGATCCATGCATTGGCATAGAACTCTTGAACCATTAAAATTCCAACTTGTTGTATGGGGTTGGCTATGACTTCCCAACCTCTTCTTTGAATTTCAAGTCGGATTTTCGGATACTCATTCTTCTTGAGTTTGAAAGGGACCTCAGGGATCACCCTCTTCTTTGCCACAACATCATAGAAGTGGTCTTGATGGCTTTTGGAGATAAATCTCTCTTTCTCCCATGACTCGGAAGTGGAAGCTTTTGCTTTCCCTTTCCCTTTTCTTGAGGAAATTCCGGTCTTGGGTGCCATTGATGGTGAATGAAAATCAAAAAGCTTAGGCTTTTTACCACACCAAACTTAAAATTTGCTTGTCCCCAAGCTAAAAGAAAAGAAGAGTAGAAGAAGAAGAAGAAAATATGGAGAGAGGGAGAAGAGAGGGTTCGGTTATGTGGGAGAATGTGGGTTTGTGTTGTGTGAAAATGTAAAAGAAAACAAGGGTATTTATAGGGAGGGGGAGGGTATAGGTTCGGCCATGTTGGGTGGGAAAGGGTGGGAAATTGAATTTGAAAGTAGTGGGGGTAGGTGGGGTGTATGGGGAAGAGGGGTTGATGTGAATGGTGAATGGGGTAATTGGGAAGAGGAATTGAGGTGATAGGTGAAGGTTTTTGGGAAGTGTGATATTGAGAATGAGATTTGGATTAGAAGAGTGTGATTAGGATTAAAAGGAATGTGGTAGGTGGGGATCCTGTGGGGTCCACAGATCCTGAGGTGAGGATCCTGTGGGGTCCACAGATCCTGAGGTGAAAACAAATACCATTCTTTCACCATATAGGCATGTAACATGCCTTGATGCATCATTCTGGCATTCAAACGCCCATTGATGCTAGTTCTGGGCGTTAAACGCCCATGTTATGCATGTTTCTGGCGTTGAACGCCAGTTTCATGCTTGTTTCTGGCGTTCAGCGCCAGATTGTCCTCTGTGTGCGCATCCTGGCGTTAAACGCCAGGTTGTTGCTTGTTTTGGGCGTTCAACGCCAGAATGGTGCTCTGTTCTGGCGTTGAACGCCAGAAAGATGCTCCTTCTGGGCGTTGAACGCCAGCCCGTGCGCCTCCAGGGTGAAAAAATTTTTTTCTTCTGTTTTTGACTCTGTTTTTAATTTTTTTGATTTTTTTCGTGACTTCTCATGATCATGTACCTAATAAAACATAAAAATAACAAAGAAACAAAATAAATAAAATTAGATGAATAAAATTGGGTTGCCTCCCAACAAGCGCTTCTTTAATGTCAATAGCTTGACAGTGGCTCTCATGGAGCCACAAGGTGATCAGGTCAATTTAAGTGTGGTATTCCCAACACCAAACTTAGAGTTTGGATATGGGGTTTGGACACCAAACTTAGAGTTTGGTTGTGGCCTCACAACACCAAACTTAGAGCTTGACTGTGTGGGCTCTTCTTGACTCTGAACTGAGAGAAGCTCTTCATGCTTGCTCTCTTTTGTCACAGAGGGATAGCCATGCGCTTGAAACACAAGATATTCTCCATTCAATTGAAGGACTAATTCTCCTCTGTTGACATCTATCACAGCTCCTGCTGTGGCTAGGAAAGGTCTTCCTAGGATGATGCATTCATCATCTTCCTTCCTAGTGTCTAGGATTATGAAATCAGTAGGGATGTAAAGGCCTTCAACCTTTACTAGCACGTCCTCTACTAACCCATAAGCTTGTCTTATGGACTTATCTGCCAATTGTAATGAGAACAAGGCAGGTTGTACCTCAATGATTCCCAGCTTCTCCATCACAGAGAGTGGCATAAGATTTATCCCTGACCCAAGATCACATAGAGCTTTTTCAAAGCTCATGGTGCTAATGGTGCAAGGTATTAAGAACTTGCCAGGATCTTGTTTCTTTTGAGGTAGAGTTTTCTGAATCCAAGTGTCTAGTTCACTAATGAGTAAGGGAGGTTTACTTTCCCAAGTCTCATTACCAAATAGTTTGGCATTCAGCTTCATGATAGCTCCTAAATATAGAGCAGCTTGCTCTCCAATCACATCTTCATCCTTTTCAGAGGATGAATATTCTTCAGAGCTCATGAATGGCAGATGGAGATTTAATGGGATCTCTATGGTCTCTAGATGAGCCTCAGATTCCTCTGGATCCTTAATAGGAAACTCCTTCATGCTTGAAGGACGTCCCAGGAGGTCTTTCTCCTTAGGATTTTCGTCCTCCTCCTCCCTAGTGCATTTGGTCACTTTGATTAAATCAATGGCCTTGCACTCTCCTTTTGGATTCTCTTCTGTATTGCTTGGGAGAATACTGGGAGGAGTTTCAATAACTTTCTTACTCAGCTGGCCCACTTGTGCTTCCAGATTTCTAATGGAAGATCTGGTTTCATTCATGAAACTGAAAGTGGCCTTTGACAGATCAGAGACTATGTTGGCTAAATTAGAATTGTTTTGTTCAGAGTTCTCTGTCTGTTGCTGAGAAGATGATGGATATGGCTTACTATTATTCAGCCTTGCACGTCCACCATTGTTAAAACCTTGATGGGGTTTTTGTTGATCCTTCCATGAGAAATTTGGATGATTTCTCCATGATGAGTTATAGGTGTTTCCATAAGGTTCACCTAAGTAATTAACCTCTGCCATGGCAGGGTTCTCAGGATCATAAGCTTCTTCAGAAGCTGCCTCTCTAGTACTGTTGGATGCATGTTGCAACCCATTCAGATTTTGAGAGATCATGTTGACCTGTTGAGTCAACACTTTGTTCTGTGCCAATATGGCATTCAGAGCATCAATTTCAAGAACTCATTTCTTCTGAGGTACCCCATTATTCACAGAATTCCTCTCAGAGGTGTACATGAATTGGTTGTTTGCAACCATGTCAATGAGTTCTTGAGCCTCTGCAGGCGTTTTCTTCAGGTGAATAGATCCACCTGCAGAATGATCCAATGACATTTTCGAAAATTCAGAGAGACCATAATAGAATATATCTAATATGGTCCATTCTGAAAACATGTCAGATGGACATCTCTTGGTCAGCTGCTTATATCTTTCCCAAGCTTCATAGAGGGATTCACCATCTTTTTGTTTGAAGGTTTGAACATCCACTCTCAGCTTGCTCAGCTTTTGAGGAGGAAAGAACTTATCTAAGAATGCAGTGACAAGCTTATCCCATGAGTCCAGGCTGTCTTTGGGTTGTGAATCCAACCATACTCTAGCTCTGTCTCTTACAGCAAAAGGGAAAAGCAAGAGTCTGTAGACTTCAGGATTAACTCCATTTGTCTTTACAGTGTCACAGATCTGCAAGAACTCAGTTAAAAACTGATAAGGATCTTCAGATGGAAGTCCATAAAACTTGTAGTTTTGTTGCATTAATGCAACTAGTTGAGGCTTAAGCTCAAAGTTATTGGCTCCAATGGCAGGAATGGAGATGCTTCTTCCATCAAATTTGGATGTTGGCTTAGTGAAGTCACCAAGCATTCTCCTTGCATCATTATTATTATTTTCGGCCATCACCTCTTGTGCTAATGTTTCTGAAAGGTTGTTTCTGGATTGTTGTATTTTAGCTTCTCTTAATTTTCTCTTCAGAGTCCTTTCAGGTTCTGGATCAATTTCAACAAGAGTGCCTTTGTCCTTGTTCCTGCTCATATGAAAGAGAAGACAACAAGAAAAGAAAAAGGAATCCTCTATGTCACAGTATAGAGATTCCTTTATGTTAGTAGAAAAAGAAGGGGGGTAGAAGAATGAAGAGGGAGGTTCGGATTTATGGATGAAGAGAGGTGAAGAGAAGTGTTAGTAATTAAATAATTAAATAGAATAAGAAAAGAGAAGAGGAATTTCGAAAATAATGTTTGAAAAGGGGTTAGAGATTTTCGAAAATTAGAGATAAAATGTAATTAAAATTAAAACATGAAACACTTAATTAATTAAAAAGAATTTTTGAAAAAGAGGGAGATATTTTCGAAAATAGGAGAGAGAGAAGTAGTTAGGTGGTTTGAAAAAAGATAAGAAACAAACAAAAAGTTAGTTAGTTGATTGAAAAAGATTTGAAATCAAATTTGAAAAAGATAAGAAGATAGTAAGTTGGATAAGATATTTTAAAATCAAATTTTGAAAAAAAAGATAAAGTTTTTGAAAAAGATAACATAAAAGATAAAAATATTTAATTCAAAAATTAAAAATTATTTACTTCACTAACAAGAAACTACAAGATAAGATTCTAGAACTTAAAGATTGAACCTTTCTTAACAAGAAAGTAACAAACTTCAAATTTTTGAACCAATCACATTAATTATTAGTGAATTTTCGAAACTTACATATAAGGATAAGAAAAAGATTTTGAAAATAATTTGAAAAAGATTTTTGAAATTTTCGAAAATAAATAAAAAATGAAAAAGATATAATTTTTGAAAAAGATTTTGAAAAGATAAGATTTTTAAAATTGAAATTTTGACTTGACTTGTAAGAAACAACTAATTTTAAAAATCTTTTGACCAAGTCAACCCAAAATTTCGAAATTGTGGAGGGAAATAAGGAAAAGATATTTTTGATTTTTGAATTTTTTTAAAGAAAAACACAAAAATGACCCAAAACATGAAAATTTTGGATCAAGACACAAGATGCATGCAAGAATGCTATGAATGTCAAGATGAACACCAAGAACACTTTGAAGATCATGATGAACATCAAGAACATATTTTTCAAAAATTTTTGATGCAAAGAAAACATGCAAGATACCAAACTTAGAAATTTTTAATGCATGGAAAATATGAATGCAAAAATGCACATGAAAAACAACAAACAACACAAAACAAGAAATCATCAAGATCAAACAAGAGGACTTGTCAAGAACAACTTGAAGATCATGAAGAACACTATGAATGCATGGATTTTCGAAAAAAATGCAAGAAAAATTTTTAAAGCATGCAATTGACACCAAACTTAAAAATTGACTCAAAACTCAAACAAGAACACAAAATATTTTTGGATTTTATGATTTTCTAATTTTTTTGGATTTTTTTATTAATATTTTCGAAAATAAGGTTTTGAAAAACGAAAAATAAAAGAAAAATTTTGAAAAAGATTTTTGAAAAGAAAATTACCTAATCTGAGCAACAAGATGAACCGTCAGTTGTCCATACTCGAACAATCCCCGGCAACGGCGCCAAAAACTTGGTGGACGTAATTGTGATCACTTGTTATTTGTTTATAAAGGATGTATACTCTAATGGCACTGTTTATTTTCTTCACAACTCCGTTCAACTAACCAGCAAGTGTACTGGGTCGTCCAAGTAATAACCTTACGTGAGTAAGGGTCGAATCCACAGAGATTGTTGGTATGAAGCAAGCTATGGTCACCTTGTAAATCTCAGTTAGAGAGATTAAAGGGGAATTGTGATTATTGGAATAATAAATAAAAAGGAATAATAAAAAGGATAGAAATACTTATGTAGATTCATTGGTAGGAATTTCAGATAAGCGGAATGGAGATGCTGTAGAGCTCTAGGACGCCTGCTCTCGTATTCCTTCTACCCGATCCTTCTTACTCCTTTCCATGGCAAGCTTTGTATAGGGGTTCACTATCAGCTGTGGCTACTTTCATTCCTCTCGGGGAAATAACCTGTGCGGCTGTCACTCGCACAGCTAACCAGTCTGGAGGCATCACCCATGGTTGATAGCTACATCCCATCCTCGCAGTGAAAGCTAATGCACGCACTCTGTCACAGTACGGCCAATCACCGGTTGGTTCCCGCTCCTACTGGAATAGAATCCCTCTTTTGCGTTTGTCACTAACGCCCAGCAGGTTAAAGTTTGAAGCACGTCACAGTCATTCATGAACGGAATCCTACTCGGAATACCACAGACAAGGTGAGACCTTCCGGATTCCCAGGACCCTACTCGGAACACCACAGACAAGGTTGGACTTTCCGGATCCAGATGAATGCCGCCATCTATCTAGCTTATACCACGAAGATTCTGTTGGGGAATCTCAGAGATACACATTCAAGCCTTGTTGCACGCAGAACGGAAGTGGTTGTCAATCACGCGCGTTCATAAGTGAGAATGATGATGAGAGTTATTAGCTCATCACATTCATCATGTTCTTGAGTACGAATGAATATCTTGGAATAAGAATAAGATAGAGAATTGAATAAAAGAAAATAGAACTTCATTAATCTTTGAGGTACAGCAGAGCTCCACACCCTTAATCTATGGTGTGCAGAAACTCCACCGTTGAAAATACATAAGCAAAAGGTTCAGGCATGGCCGAATGGCCAGCCCCCTAAACGTGATCAATGATCTCCTAAGATGAAGAATAAACAAAACTGAGATCAAAAGATGATTGATACATTAAATCATCCTATTTATAATAAACTAGCTCCTAGGGTTTACATGAGTAAGTAATTGATGCATAAATCCACTTCCGGGGCCCACTTGGTGTATGCTTGGGCTGAGCTTGATCTATCCACGAGCTGAGGCTCTCTTGGAGTTGAATTTCGAGTTATGATGTGCTTTGGGCGTTCAACTCCGGATTATGACGTTTTTCTGGCGTTTAACTCCAGAAAGGAGTTGTACTTGGCGTTCAACGCCAAGTTGCGTCGTCATTCTTCGAATAAAGTATGGACTATTATATATTGCTGGAAAGCCCTGGATGTCTACTTTCCAACGCCGTTGAGAGCGCGCCATTTAGAGTTCTGTAGCTCCAGAAAATCCATTCGAGTGCAGGGAGGTCAGATTCCAACAGCATCAGCAGTCCTTTTGTCAGCCTTTTTCAGAGTTTTGCTCAAATCCCTCAATTTCAGTCAGAATTTACCTGAAATCACAGAAAAACACAAACTCATAGTAAAGTCCAGAAATGTGAATTTAACATAAAAACTAAGGAAAACATCCCTAAAAGTAGCTCAAACTTACTAAAAACTATATAAAAACAATGCCAAAAAGCGTATAAATTATCCGCTCAGCACAACACCAAACTTAAATTGTTGCTTGTCCCCAAGCAACTGAAAATCAAATAGGATAAAAAGAAGAGAATATACTATAAGGTCCAAAATATCACTGAATATTAATTTAATTACATGAGCGGGACTTGTAGCTTTTTGCTTCTGAACAGTTTTGGCATCTCACTTTTTCCTTTGAAGTTCAGAGTGATTGGCATCTTTAGAAACTTAGAATTTCAGATAGTGTTATTGACTTTCTTAGTTAAGCATGTTGATTCTTGAACACAGCTACTTATGAGTCTTGGCTGTGGCCCTAAGCATTTTGTCTTCCAGTATTACCACCAGATACACAAATGCCACAGACACATAACTGGTGAACCTTTTCAGATTGTGACTTAGCTTTGCTAAAGTCCCCAATTAGTGGTGTCCAGAGCTCTTAAGCACACTCTTTGCTTTAGATCACGACTTTAACCACTCAGTCTCAAGCTTTTCACTTGGACCTTCATGACACATGCACATGGTTAGGGACAGCTTGATTTAGCCGCTTAGGCCCGGATTAAATTTCCTTGGGCTCCTATCCATTGATGCTCAAAGCCTTGGATCCTTTTACCCTTGCCTTTTGGTTTTAAGGGCTATTGGCTTTT